>NC_087221.1:52351306-52396306 GCF_015104395.2 Macrobrachium nipponense
CAAGGATATCTCGAACGAATTCGAGATGTCCAGTCCCCTCAGTTTTAGGACGAGCGCCAGTGCTGCTCTATATCCTTTAACTGTGGGTACTGAGAGGAGCTTCTCTCGGCGAAGAAACACGAGGAAATCCGCTACCTGCTGAAGAGTGGCTCTGGAGGAGACAGACCCTGTCTACGACACCAACCACAGAAGACGGCCCACTTCCCTGGTACACAGCTGCAGAGGACTGTCTGACGTGTCCAGCCATCTCTGTTGCTGCGCTACGAGAAAAGCCATCTCGTTCGCAAGAGATGGTGGATAACAGCCAGCCGTGAAGTTGAAGGGACTGGACTGCGTGGTGGTACCGTTCTACGTGTGGTGGCTGGGCTAGAAGGTTTTGTTGCCAGGTGTAGTTCTCTCGGTGCGTCCGCAAGAAGAGCCAGCAGGTCCGGATACCAAACGGCTTGAGGTCGTTTGGAGCCACCAGGATCATTCTGAGATTGGGAGTGACCAGCGCTCGACTGATCACTTCCGAATCAGACAGAAGGGAGGAAAGGCGTAAGCGAAGAGGTTGTCCCAGGGGTGTTGGAGAGCGTCCTCTGCAGCTGCCCATGGGTCCGGCACAGCTGAGAAGAAAACCTGAAGTTTCCTGTTGTGCCGGGTGGCGAACAGGTCTACGACCGGTCCGCACCCCCCACAGGTTGAAGAGCCTTTCCGCCACATCTTGGTGTAGAGACCATTCGGTCCTTATCACCTGATCCCGACGCTGAGCTTGTCTCTACTACATTCTTCTTGCCTGGAATGTAGCGTGCTGACAGCTCTATCGAGGAGCCGTGGCCCACTCGGTGCACCTGCACTGTCAACTGATGGAGCGGAAGAGACACTAGCCCCCCCTGCTTGTTGACATATGCCACTACTGTGGTGTTGTCGCACATCAACACCACTGAGTGTCCCACCAAGCGGTCCCGAAACTCTTGGAGAGCGTTGAACGCCGCCTTGAGTTCCAGGACATTGATGTGAAGGGTGCTTTTCGTGATGGTCCCACACACCTGCAGTCAGCAACTCTCCTGGCCAGGTGTGCGCATCCCTCGGTCGATGCGTCTGAGAACAGAAGCATCTCCGGGGGGGAGTAGCGTATAGGCACTCTCTTAAGAGGTTCTTGTCGTCGAGCCACCAGGCTAGGTCCTGCCTCACCTTGTCCGTGATAGCCACGGGAAAGTAAGGAGGATCCCTGGCCTGAGACCAACTCTCCCTTAGCCTCCACTGGAGAGACCGCAGGTGAAGACGCCCGTTGAGGACTAACTTCTCGAGTGACGACAGATGGCCGATCACGACTTGCCATTGCTGTGCTGCCTGTTTCCTGCCGCGACAGGAACCGGCCGGCTGCCTCCCTGAATTTGCTGATACGCAAGTCTCGCGGGAAAGACTTGCCCTGCTACCAGTATCTATCAGCATACCAGGTACTTCATCTTCTGCTTGGGTTCGAGATCGGACTTCTCGTAGTTTATCACGATCCCCAGATCGCGACAAAACTTGAGGAGTCGATCTCTGTCCTGTAGCAACTGCGAGCGGGAGCTCGCCAGGACCAGCAATCGTCGAGATACCTCAGAAGACGTATCCCGTTCGAATGGGCCCAAGCCGACACCAGAGTGAACACTCGCGTGAACACCTGTGGGCGGTGAGAGACCGAAACAAAGTGCCCTGAATTGGTACACCGTCCCGTCGAAGATGAAGCGGAGGTACTTTCTGGAGGACTGATGGATGGGTATTTGAAAATACGCGTCCTTCAGGTCCACCGAAAGCATGAAATCGTTCCCCCTGATCGAGTCGAGCACTGAGCGTGCCGACTCCATCGTGAACCGCGTCGTGCGAACGAAGCGGTTCAGGGGAGAGAGGTCTATCACCGGGCGCCAGCCCCCCGATGCCTTCTCCACTAGGAAGAGGCGGCTGTAAAAGCCGGTGACTGGTCCTCCACGATTTCTACAGCTCGTTTCGCCAGCATGGTCTTGATCTCCTGTCGAAGAGCGTTGTCCTTTGATGATCCCCGGACATAGGTCTGTAGATGGACCGGTTGGAGATGAGGGGGGGCCGAGACTCGAAGGGGTAGTATATATCCCTCCCGAAGGACGTCTACTATCCAGTTCTCGGCGCCGTAGCGCTGCCAAGTCGCCCAATGCTCGCTAGGCACCCCCCCACTTCCGGCCGCAGGTGAGGGGGAACGCCGTCCCTAGCGTTTCCCTCCTCGTTTCGACTTCTTTCCAGAACCTCCTCGGGGAAAGGAGGGCTGGGAGGAGGGCTGATTTCGGCCTCCTCTAGCAGAAGTTGAAACAGCTGGAGTCTTCGCACGGGTTTGGACGGTGCAAACCGTCTTCGCCGCCGTGGAAGCGCTAGCCAAGCTCTTTGGTTTGGCCGGCGAGTTTACTCGAGGTTGCCCAGAAAACCTTCGAGACTGCCTGGTGGACTAAGCGGTCACTCTCGTCAGTGCGCCGCCGTTCCACCGCAGCGTCCACCATCTCTCCAGGAAAGAGAGCTGGGGAACTCCTAAGAGGTCCATTTCGTAGCCCGAGTGCCGCTTCACGCCCGGCCCCCTTGGTCACTCGGGTAAGGACTGCGTCCCTACGTCGAAGAACCAAGTTGGCCCACAGGTTAGCAGTCTGATGGGCGAGGTAAGAGATTGCTCTTCCTCCAGACTGGCACAGTCCTCCTGAAAGAAGCGTCGTCTTCGAGAGCAGACTCCCAGAGCCGGCCGCTACTTTGGATATTGTGAGGGACCACAAATCCAACCAGGAACTGCCTGGAATGCTGCCATAGCGGTAGATTGCCAGGGCAAGTGCCTCCTGCTGCGAGAACCATAAGTTCTCCGACAGGAGCTGCTGCAGGGACACACCTGGAGTCAGCCTCGCTAACTCCGGGTTAACCTGTTTTTCGGCATATCGGGTCTTCGGAGATGGCACGTAAAATCGCCTCTGTCGCTGTAGAGGAGGAGGAAGCAGCTTAGAGGACCGTCCGGATTTAGCGAGTCCTCCCGTCCGGAGACGAGATTCTCCACCTGCTCCAGGACCGAGTCGCAAGCTCAGATCGTGGCAACCCCATCATCATTTTGGGTTCCCTCTTGGGACCCCAAAATGACTCGAGCCGGGACGTGGGCTCTGCTGGTGGTAGCGGCGATTCTTCCGCAAGGTCATTATGTAGACGCATCAACTTAATGACCTCTGCGAAGTTCCTCTGTATCTCAGGCGTCACAGCGTCTTGTGGAGTAGGACCGTCCAGTCCCTCAACAAGAGCATATCCCTCGATATCCTCCTTCAGAAGGAGGAACAGCGACAGACCCCTGACGGTCGCCTCCAACTACTTGCGCGTACGTTCTGGTCGGTCCTAAGACGTGCCTGAGCGCACGGCGTCATAGCTGGGTCACGAGCGGCGCACCTCTCGTGATCGCTCCTTGGTACCTCGCTCCTCCCGGTATAGCCGAGGAGGTTGAAGGTACAGGAGAGGCAGACCTGACGCTCCCCCCTCGCTCGCTGGCCGGACAGCGTGTGCGTGGAGGGCTGCTGCTGATCGTCAACCCGCGGTGACGGTCGAGCAGCAGGCCTAGCCTCGCCGCTCGCCTGGGCGATTGGCTCGGCTGAGAACGTCGAGACCGATCTCTAGCGTCAGGCGAGCTGCCGCTGGTCACCGTCTCCGCCCGGATCCCATCGGGAGCGGCGGACGGGTGACCTGCTAGGCTCGCTTTCGCGTCGAGACCGGCCAGCGTCCTCTCGGCGCGTCAAACCGCTGGTACCAGCCGTGGCTGGTACCCGCGGCCGTGGGGACTCCTTCCTCGCCTCAACCCGTGGCCGGTCAGCGACCGTCACGTCAGCCCGAGCAGCCAGTTGATCGCTGCGAGAGCGTCCACTGGCCTGGCGAGAGTCGCGTGCACGACTCTCGCCAGGTCTTTCTGCTCCGCGCCGCTGTCTTGACGGCGAGCAAGCTCGGGCGTCAAAACTTTGGCTGGACGGTCCTCTTTGGAAGAGCGTCCACTCGGTGCTTCTCGCGAACGAGAAGCGGCCGAGACGGAACCTGGTTTAGCGGCAGAACCGCTAGCACCAGGTGAGGACGCACCAGCCGAGGCTGGTGCAACCTCTGTCCCCGTCGACTTCTTCTTGCAGAAGAAGCGACGGGCCCCGTTCCCGAAGGAACAGGAGGACCAGCAGAAGAGCTCCCCGACTCGCCTGAGCGAGTCGGGCCCTTAGAAGATCCCGAAGGAGTCTTCTTAGGGGGGGAGGAGGCAGCCTTCTTCTTCTTCGGCTGTTTAGCCTTAGAAGTCGAAGGGGTGGAGGAGAGGCAGCAGACGACGAAGAAGACGATGAAAGACGACGACGACACCTTCTTCCTCTTCCTCTTCTTCTTCGCCAGGCTCCGCAGAACAGACGTCAGGTCTTCATCCAGGAGGGAGCCGGGGCAGTTTGCCGAACAACAGGGCCCGACTGCACCTGTCCGGAAAGACCTGAGCCTGTGACAGCAACACAGCAGCAGGAACGACAGGAACAGGTCCGGAAACAGCAGGAACGGCAGGAACATCTGAAAAGGAAAGTGCAGGCCCGATCTGAAATAGAAAGAGTAGCTGGAAACAGCAGCAGGTACGGCAGGCACAGCAGGTACCACGGGAGAGCCAGGCGTCCTGTCTGCAGTTACCGACATCCGTGGCACTGGCGGCAGGTCCAGGGGGGTACTCTTTGGGCAGCGGAAGTCCGGGGTCGGCAAAGGAAAAAATCCAGGTGGTGGTGGCACCGTCCTCCTTGGTACGGCAGCAATTGGTTTTTGTATAGCCACCGTGGGTTGTCACCGACATTATATGCGTATATACCAGATGTGGTGGCATCTCATACGCTGGTGTCGTTATTGTGGTGGTAGTTGTGGTCACCGCACCATGAGTGACCACAGCCGACCCCGCCAAACCGCTGGAGCAACCCCTGGATGCTGGGCACTCCCTGCAGTCCCAGCGACTCCCACACCTGTCCCAAGTCGTCCTTCGCTGATGGCACACCTGCGGAGACAATAGTCGGGTAGTTTGGAGGGGCTTCCCCGCGCCTGGGGGGCGAAACACCCCCCCCAGAGCGTACGGAAGACCCCGAGTACAGCTGTACGTCCGGGTAGCGGGCGCCCTCCTCCACACTCGACGGATCGAGCGAGGAAAAGGACTCCGCTACACGCAGGGGAAGGCGCGAAACGTGGGGGCTGGCCGGGAGGCAGGAAAGAGGACGAAGTGTCCGTCACCAAAGGAGTCACTGGACTTTCCGATGACTTCTTGGCCGGCCTAAGTCTCTCCTGCCCTCGTACAGCACCCACTGCGCCTCGGACCAATTCATACAAACCACACATGGTTCGTGCGGGAGCATTCTCGCCCCCTACAACGAGAACAACCTCGTGGGGTCCACCTCAACAAATGACCTGAAACCTCCACATTTACGCCCCTCCAGCCCGGGACACACTCTACGGGCGACTGGAGGGCGCGGTGATATTTCCATTTCTTCAATTCACACCTCATTGCAAGAATAATAGAATTGAGAAAAAGTACTTACAATCACTCCTGATATACAGAAAGAGAAAAACAAATACTCAAGATTGAAGCAAACGACAAAGCGGGCAGAGCGATGGCGAACACGTCCTTCCACACACGGCCGAAGCAAAAGTGATTTGTTTACCTCCCAGTCGCGCGCGCGCGACGATCGGACAAGCAGTTAACTACCGTTTCTCCCCTTGTTCGAAGCTTACGACCGTTCCAGCTGCCGCTTAGCTACTTCCTATTGTTAAAGGACCGAGGGTTTGTATTACGTATCGAAACAAATATAATTTACTGGGGTGTTTTTGTAGGGCTTGGAAAGGATTAGGCATTTTACATGTAAAATGCGGTTGAAGATATGAAAAACTCATGATACGAAGGCCACCTCAGAACGGATTAATTTCGTATCTCGAGGTACCACTGTATATGAAAGCACCATACAAACTAAAATAAGCATGTGAGCTCTTCGTAAAATATGTTTTCAAGGCAATTTTGAAATCCAATATGGCGGCAATCGTGTGGCTGGCTGGTCTAACCACGGACAATCCACATCTTGTCCCAGCACTCATTTGAATAATGTTAGCGTATATATGTAACGATTATTGATCTGACTCAAGATTGCAGTTGTAATCAACACAATAAAACTTTTGTTGCCTATATAGTGAAAGTATGAAACTTTTTATTCCCGGGGTCATGTTTGAACTGAATTCATTTTTTACCTTGTAATCGGTGGTTTTGTCTTACTGCCATCACAACTGATACTCCACAGTGCTTATTGATTGTAATTATACACATTTTGGTCTTAATTCACTCCATATTAAACTTGAACCACGTTGCTGTTCCTGGTTCCCTAAGCACTCACTCCACAAACACAGTTATGAGCAGCAGACGGACAATACTGATTATGGGTGCAAAGCTTTATTACCTTAATTGTTTACTTTACTCAATATTTAGTTTAACTTTACTTCAAAATGTTTATTTAATTCATATCTATTGTCCCTTTTTTGCAACCAAATTAACCCTGAAAAATTACAGGTAGATCTAGGGTACATATCCGCGGCAGTCTAGACTACGGCAGTTGCGGTTTTTCTATGCAGTTTTACCTACTGAACAAGAATTTTAAGAAATATTTATTCGGACGACTGTAATTAACCCCCAGGGGCCAGTACTAAACAATGAAATACATTGGACGCCCCAATCCCTAGTGGATGTCGTATCCACGGTTACGTTTCTTGCAGGGTAATTCTAAAGAATAGTTCCGCACGGACTGCAAGGAACATAACTACGGATACGACATCCACTAGGGATTGGGGCGTCCAATGTATTTCGCCGTTTTTAGTACTGGCGCCTGGGGGTAATTACAGTCGTCCGAATAAATATTACTTTAAATTCTTGTTCAGTAAGTAAAATAACATAGGAAAACGTCAATTGCCATAGTCTACGCCACCGCGGATTGCTTCTGTAGAAATACCAAATTACAAATATTCGGATGTATACTTACGAGCAGACGACGCGAGGAAAAATGACTCATCGTTGCCAATGTAATGGAGCGTCACACATACGCCGATGCATTTACAAACTGTTTCCATATATTCTAGTTGTGATAGTAATGTAGTAATGATAAAATTGCTGTAATATGTATATACATATACTACAAATAGATAAGCTAATTTCACTTATTTCCCCGGTTTTGCGTAAGTCTCATACCCAGTTTGGAGGGTAAACACATACCGATTGACAACACTGATAAACAATTGAAGAGCGCAAAACGCCGGAAAATATGCCATAGTCCCCTTCAATAAGTATGGTTAGAGTCGGGTGTACGATTGTTGTGATGAAAGTGGTGTGCGGATTTAGCACAGGAAATGGGAAGGGTAGATCAAAGGTAAGTATCCGCGGCGGCCTTGACTACGGCAGTTGCTGTTTTTCTATGCAGTTTTACTAATGAACAAGAATTTCAAGTAATATTTATTCGGACGACTGTAATTAATCCCCCAAGGGGCCAGTACTAAATCCATGGTGAAATACATTGGATGCCCCAATCCCTAGTAGGATGTCGTATCTGTGGTTACGTTCCTTGCAGTCCATGCATACTGCTTCTGTAGAAATACCAATGGGAAGTTTATGACACAAGCAACTCCGCAAACATCGACATGGCGTCAATCTTCTAAATATTCAGAGTTGTAAGTAAAAAGTTTTTGAAAAAAAGCGTTTTGGGGTTGTGGGCACTGCGTTGGCCACCCTTTTCATTACCCTCTGTTTTAAATCTTAAAATATGGCCTCAATTTCTAACTTTGGAGGAAACACTTACTTCTAAAGGAGAGTAGAGGTCTTTTAGCTCCTTCTCTCACCACCAACAACTCGTGACTGATGACCATCTCCGGTGTCGGAGGACTGTTGAAAGTACTTTATCGGAGGGTGGCCTAGCCGTGTAGTCGGTGAGTTGGCCATCCACAAGGTTGTTTACCCTACTACCTAGATCTACTGTATAGGAATACAAACTGGCAAGCTAACCTAAATACGCTTAGCCCTAGTTCTTAACAATGAAAATCACTGTAGCCCAGGCTAACCTAGGCTACTTAGGCTACCTTGTAAACATTTACAGAGGTTTTAAAAAAAAACTACAAATTTAATTTTCCATATCCACACTCCAACAGTGGATCTGTTTGGATTCTTTCATAGTATCCATCAAAATGCGATGGCCTAAAATACGCACGGTAAAAACATACGACACGAATGCTTAGCTAGGGAGGACTCTCAGAGACGCTATGCTATGCTGAAGAAAATTCTGAATTGTTCGTATCTTTAAATTAAATTTCGCTTTCCACAAATAACAAATTGTCTCATTCGTAACCTAATATAAAAGGCAAAATCTGATTCAAATTGTTACACTGGCTAACTTTGTAAATCGCCGCTATGTGCAAAAAAGGAAAAAAAAATTCCTCGAAACTCTAGTATCAAAACATTCGAAATTCTTACCGATCTCACCGCCCACTTCGCTCCGATTAACCAAGTTGATATACTGTTGTTTCTTTACACCAATTCAAATTAGCACATGAATTGCACCTCCATCTTTAAAAACCTGTCGAAAAGAGTCACTCCATAGCACAATAATAACAGATGTTGATCATCGGTGTTTAATGCACCTTACTCGACCGCTTTTTAAAGATGTCGCGTTGGGACTGAGGTGGTGCAGTGTTGCCAGATCGCTCAAGGTCTCATCTTGTTATTTTAGCCCGAAATTTGAAATTCCCAAACTGCAGTTTAATACCAGATCGATGTTCCATGCCAGCTTTTTTTTACAATTTTTTTTAAAATTTAACTCATTGAACTGCACTTCTCAATGCGAATTCTAAACGAGAATGAAAAACTTTCTGCGTTCGCGCGTGTCCTTGTCGTTAAATATTAACTACCGTAAAATAGGTTTAATTCTGTTGATGTAGCATTAGTTACAATTTTTTTTTTCGACGCATCGTTCTCTCGCAGCTGGGATGGACAGAAACTGTGAAACAAGTTTACGGCACCTGTAAGGATGCTACGGTAACTTACGCACACTCCATTCCTTTGTATGAGCGCAAAAGGACAAACGTCAAGTTACCTACGCTTCATTTCGCGAGGAAGCCTATCTACAGAAAACACAGGTCCATGCTGAAAAAAACGGTTTAATACACCGTAATAGCTATTAAACTTAAACTTAAAGCTCCGTTGCTATGGACAATCTTTGAAATTAACCTGATGGTGCCGTATCGAAAGGTATACAAGTTATGGTAGGATTTTTGATAATACCGTATTCCATTTTTCTCCTTATACCTCGAGGCAAAAATCGGCCTGCCTTCAGGCACAGTCTTAAAAGGAACAGGTCAGCCAGCGCGCTCTCGGGATACCAATATTATAACAACACAACCGAACCGTGTTATCAGAGCTACTACAGAACAAAACAAATTGAAATCGCGGCGCAGGGAAGGTTGGGGGTGAATGTATTGGTGTCATATGTCATTAAACTTTTCCTTATTCAAGGTCACTCTCTTGAGGACTGATACCAGTATTTTCAAAAACTACCTTTTCCACAAACCGCCCTCCCACCCCACACTCCCCCCTCCCCGGCTCTCTCTCTCCTCTCTCTCTCTCTTCTCTTCTCTCTCTCTCTCTCTCTCTCTCATTTATTTACATTCATAAGTCGTGTCTACTACTTTTATTCCTTTATTAACAAACAGTTATGTGAAATGATAAATGGAACCAAAAAAAGTCAATTATTATCATTATAAAAATATAACCCGGTATAAACAATTTCACCTACTTTAAAAAAAAAATTGGGTTGACTTGTACATCGCCCAATCACATAACTTACTGGAGAGGTAAAAAAAAAAAAAAAAAAAAAAAAAAAAAGGTCAGTAATATCTTGGGCAAAGGTACCTTAGATACCGAGTCTTCTTCTTGCTGGTTTAGGCTGAGAGATTAAGCTGGTTCTCATACTATCACGGGCCCTTAATTAACCTGCCAAGCACTGCAGCCGTCAACTCTTGACGCAGTCAGCAGGATCCTATAGCTTCTTCAAGTTCACCTTGGCGTAACTCCACACTCATGTAAGAACGAGCTCTGTGGAGGAATCTAGTTTGTTGTTTTTTTGGAGCTGAGTGACGGTCCACAGCACATACTGTGATCTCTGGCGGGTACTATTGGGCGGATATATCACCAATCACAGTTAGGTTCAGTGGTACTGACTGCAGTTATCTGCTGTTGGCATAAACAAAGCAAACTCTAGATGTATGACTCGTAAGATTGTTAAGCCATTGTGAAGAATTAATAATAATAATAATAATAATAATAATAACAATAATAATAATAATAATAATACTGTTAAAAAGGATGGCAGAATTAAGTGAGTTGATTTTATATATTGTTTTTTCTATTTTCCTTACAATTCGCTTCTCAGGCTCAGCAATGTTTCTGAGTAACTGGCCAATATTCATATTGGGAATCTTCAAAAATTATAAATGCTGAAGGAATCTTTTATTAGAACAAGATATCAGGTCCAGGTCAAGCAGGGGTCGTCGTCAGTGCCGGTATTATTCCGTAGGCGTAGTTCAGTTCGGGCCAGGGTCGTCTTAGGTTTAACGGCTGGTATTGGTGCTGGTATAGCTGGTATAACGTGACGTTTCGACCTTCTCGTAGGTCATCTTTCAACCGACTCGTCAGAAGATGACCTACGAGAAGGTCGACGTCACGTTATACCAACATACCAGCCCTTAAACCTAAGACGACCCCGCCCGACTGAACTATGCCTACGGAAAAATACCGGCACTGATGACGACCCCTGCTTGAACCTGGACCTGATATCTTGTTCTAATAAAAGATTCCTTCAGCATTTATAATTTTTGAAGATTCCCAATATGAATATTGGCCAGTTACTCAGAAACTCGCTGAGGCCTGAGAAGCGAATTGTAAGGAAAATAGAAAAAAACAATATATAAAATCAACTCGCTTAATTCTGCCATCCTTTTTAACAGCAGTTGCCTAAAAGAGGGTCTTCTACCAAAATAATAATAATAATATAAGAATAATAATAATATAATAATAATAATAATAATAATAATAATAATAACTGCGAAGGGCGTACAAGAAATTATTTTGGACAAGAAAATGATGCACACCTTTACCGTAAATTGTTATTTTTTTTTGGAAGTGATGAAAAGTGCTTTGTTCTACATGAACAAAGCACTTTTCATCACTTACCCCACTCCCCCCAACCCCGAAAAAAATGCAAGATCATGGCTAACTATAACCTTAAATAAAATAAAAACTACTGAGGGTAAAGAGCTGCAATTTGCTATGTTTGATGATTGGAGGGTGGATGATCAACATATCAATTTGCAGCCCTCTAGCCTCAGTAGTTTTTGAGATCTGAGGGCGGACAGACAAAGCCATCTCAATAGTTATTTTTTACAGAAAATTGAAAAGGATGACACATTGTAAAAGACGGCAAAAATTTCTGTGTAGAATTTCAGATAACTCTTCTCACTTGGTCTTGTTTACTGAACCAGAAGGCTGCAACGATCCTTGAAAGTTTATTGCCAGATCTCCAGAGGAAATAAAAGAAGAAACACAACACGTTTTTGGCACCTTCAGGGCACTAATAAATTGCTGGCATATCATCCTTGAATTAGCTATCTAATCTACTATCGGCAAAAGAACCCTTGTATTCTTACCATGTCCCCTTCACACTTTCAGGATTGACACATTGTGTGTGTGTGTGTGTCCCCAAAACTCTTTGTAGATAAAATGTTAAAAAAAAGAAAAAATAATAAAAACAGTTTTGCCTCAAGTTACCCAAGATCAGTTTAAAAGACACCGCAAATATTCCTGTGCAGATGATAACATATATGTTATACATGAATAGTAACAGCTTCTGACGAGTAAGAAACACTAGACATGATTCCAAGAAATACTTTCGTAAATCGGAGTTTTTAATGACCGAAGATTTACTTGGATAAACCGGAAGAGAAAACGTTAAAAAACAAAACTTTTAATTGTGTCACTGCAGACATCTCATTAACCCTTTCAAGTGATGGTCAATTTTATCATTGCCTTTATTTTATAGGCTCCTCTCTATTTAATAGAGCTATCAGCACCAGCGTACCGTCACATGATATTCATATGCATTCATTCTGAACATAATCATGGACAGATGAGATTCTGGGTTGGTGTATAGTATATACTTTTTTTTTCCCTTCACATGATCTATATCCAATCATCCAGTAGGGTTGGGATATTTCAGGATTACAGTTATGTGTAATTATTTTATGATTTTTATTAAGTACTTTGCTGTACTTTTGTGTATGATTCATGGAGGAGGTCATATCGTACAAATCTCTTTATTTTTCTCTTCATTCAACTGTTTATTTTTAACCTTTTCACTCGTTTGTCTAATTTCTAATCCAGTATATTAACAATCATCCTTTGTTTTTCCTTATAATGTTATATATTTTTTGTCGTATACTCGAACATAGCTTTCTTTACGTAGAGTATATATATTTTTTATATTCAAAAACACACACACATTCCACATATATTGCATAAACATTGTGCATACTGGCACCGCGTAAACAAATTTATTCACGAGAGAGCCTAGCTGTAATATTAGTAATAATGACCCGCAAAAATAAACAAGAGCAGATGAGCATTTCAACTTGGCAACACTGTCTAAGCAAAACAAGCCGTCTTCTTCGGCACCTATACTAAGATTCCGCGCAAATCAGATTTGTCTTTCTCATGACAACAGCTTAGCGATGAAAATGAACAAGACATGTCCTCAGGGTAGATAAAGAAAAAACTTTAATTTCAAATAAAACTCTTCCATTATGAGAATTTTTGGAAGACTAGGTACTCACTGAAATTTATTACAAGAGCCGAAGCGTTTCCCGCCGAACTTTGTAGGCGCCACAACGCGGTTCAATCTTACGACCACATTTTATTTCTTGGGTGAAACATAACTGCCTGCTTTAATTGCTACCTACCTTTTTTGCTGCGCATGAAAAAAAAATGCATTAACCGTAATAAAATAGATCACGAGGTAAACACGTAATGTCGTATCGGGAAATATCTTGTCGAAAATACTTTGAAGAGTAACACATTACCTCGACGCCTACAAAGATAGGAAAAAAATGTCAGTGTATAATTTAATCGAATGGAAAGAAAACGTAGGCGTCATGTATTCAAAGTATTGCTATTTGGAATATGAACTCATTCCAATATCTAAGCAAAGACTCTTCTGTGATGTATTCTGTAGCTATATATATATAATATATATATATATATATATATATATATATATATATATATATATATATATATATTATATATATAATATATATATAATATAACTTGATCACGAAGCATATAAAACATGATGCTATGAATAAATAAGGTTTTTGCCAGGGTCTGAACAAGACCGAAAGTACTCGGCTATCTCGCTTTTTATTCATTTTTTCCTTCGTGGCAAAAACCTTTATATATATATATATATATATATATATATATATATATATATATATATATATATGTGTGTGTGTGTGTGTGTGTGTGTGTGTGTGTGTTGTGTGTATAACTGAATCACAAAAGTTAGGAACGTGATAAATCCATAAATAAAGATATTTTTCCCTCGTGGCTTATATCTTTATATATATATATATAATATATATACATACATACATACATACATACATACATACATACATACACACACAGACAGACCACACACACATATATATCTTTATATATATATATATATATATATATATATATATAATATATATATATATATATAAGCATCATACATTCATTTACGTGTATGTATGTACGTACTACATGTGTATTCATGTTCCGAAATAAGAATGTTAATGGGCACAATTTTCAGTGTCGAAAATGATAACAATGATCAGGTCCACAATAATATCGTATGTGAAGTATATAAAGTCTTTAATAATAAGAGCTTTCGAACCCTGCATCAGGTTCATCCTCAGCCAGGCTGAGGATGAACCTGGTGCAGGGTTCGAAAGCTCTTATTAAAGACTATATACTTCACATACGATATTATTGTGGACCTGCACTCAATAATGTTAATAATATACTTCATTAACAAACAATTCCCCATCCAGAAAATTTGTAAACACACAATAAGCTGAAAGAGACAACAGTCTCTGTCATTATTATATCTTTAATAAGAATCCCGCCTACTACCAAGTTTATACATCCAATAAAACTAGACAACTATGAGTGTGTTGGAACAAGTGATTTTTTTTCAGACACTTCAGAAATGCACAATACGTTAAGTGTATTTTGAAAGTTATCGTCAGTTTCGTTACTTTGGCTAGTCTCAGTTTTTTAAGTTAATAAAACAATGCTAGTGTCCTGGTTAGCAATGAGCATCATGTATGAACTCTGAAGGTGCCGTTGTAAAGATAAAACTTTGCACTAAATTGAGGCTAATTTTAACTTACTGTTTTTCTGATACTAACTTTAGATGCATTTACATGAAGCCAACGCTCCCTACATACATATGACTTCATTTCAATTTTTGAAACATCCTACCATTTTTAATCGTGACTAAAATGTATGGCAAGCAAACTATTTTACAATATTTACTGTTGAATGTATTTGACTATATTATCCCCTATGCAAAGAGCGAAGAAAACTGGTAATTATCCTACCATAGAAACGAATTTCATGATAGACTACTCTCTACCTACCCGTTACCCTGGGATGGTGGATAATTTTCAGACTGATGCAACGAAATGCATTAAGCATGAACACTAAATTTTGGTTGCGGCCTTTTTCTATGGTATTTTTCAGATAAACCTTGAAAATTCAAGCCTTTCTGTTATCTCAAAAATATAAATGTAAAGTCATTAAGCGTGATTATGAGGAAAATAGTGACAAACTATTCTGGCATACAAGCTGGGAAAGCATGCTGACAGACTAGGAGATAGTCACAAGGAACACACAGTAACAACACTAATAAATGCTTTAGTTACTTAAAATGGAGAAATTAATGAATGAGTAGACACAAAGAGTCAATAGGATTACAAGTGAACCCATGTTCTTAGTTCTAGGTACATTCTACTGGATACATTGTGTTATCACCCACGCAGAAGAATATAAATTTGAAAAAAACGTATTCAAAGAATATTTTACCTTTTCCATCATTACTGGTGGTTACAAGTAGATTAACATTTAACTGTCAACAGGCTGGACATGTATCATGTACAGGATACTAGGACAAACTATTCAGAGGTCTGCCTGCATATTTCAGCAGCTGGTTTTAACAAATATTCTGCAATTAACTTGTCAAGTTCACATTTAAAGTATTACTGAATTTACTTAGAATATATCTGTGGCGAAAAAGATGGACTTATAGTGGACTGTATTATGCTTAACGTTGTTACTTGGTCAAAAGCCGCTAAAAGCCTTACGTAACAACTCCACAAAAACCCTCCCTTTGCGGTTTCTAAATTACGGGGAGATATCTCTCAACCCAATTCATTATTAACGAGGATAACACACCAATATCATTAATGAGTAGTAGCACAATTAAATACTTTCACTTACTGAGCAGTCCTTGTAGACATGAACTCAGATAATAAATCCCTACACGAGATACGACGAGAGGTACGTGCCTCTCTCCCTCTCTAAATGTTGCGAGTGCTCACGGGTTGATTTTCAGACCTTAGAGGACCGCTGTGTTATCTCGTTTCTAAAAGTTATTTGCATAACCTTGAAAATATGAACACATAAAGGTTTATCAGATTAAATTCATATTCACCATCCACAAACTGAAACATAGGAAAAATGAAATAAAATCGAGGGATACTGAAACGCATTTGATAAATGCAAAGTTAAAATTAATTTAATAACTAAAAGTTAAACATATGAAAGAGTAATAACATATAAGTGACATATGTAATTAATCACTCAAGGGGAATTGTAAATCAATGGCACTCAATGAAACAAATTACGACAAAATTCAAAGAATCAGGGCAATCGCCCTTTCTAAATCCACACACACATCATACAAACAAACTAGATAACAGGTCACCTCAAAGTTGAGCCAGAAGCTGTTCGTTCCAGTGCTGCCACACTCTCGGATTGGAATTATCGTACTGGCTCCTCAAAATTATGGGTTTTCAGTAAAAAATATCGTACAAAATTGTAGATTTTATCGAGATTATTATCTCACACTGTTTCTGATATTTAACACATTTTTATAATTTGACAAAATAATGAATTTATGTATGATTTCTTTGTAGTCATTAATATCTTGCAATTTACATATATAATTAAGAAGAAAATACAAATGAAACATTTCTCTCTACAACGAAAAAAATGGAATTATGAATAATTAGTTAATGTTATCAACAATTGTTATAGACAAATTATTCTATATTGTATTAACACTGTGGTAAAAAAAGCATACAGCTTAGAACGTCACTTCTTTCCATAATGTAAACTAAACTGATAACGAATTAACACGAAGATAGGTGAGTTGATAGGCCCACCCATACACTATCTTTAAACACCCCCAAAACATCGAAAATCAAAAATAAAGCATCACTGAGTAGTAATTTAAAATAAAAATATATAATTAAACATGACTGGTACTGATACCTATCCCATAATAAAGGATTATAACATAATAATTGTAAAGTATATCTTTAAGAATCTTCTTCCTAATCAAATTCATGTTCTCTGACGTTCTGGAATAACTGAGCATGATTATTTATTCTGGAAAACATATCATTTGCAGGAGTAAAATGAACACATGACCCTCCTGAACCTTTGATGCAACTAGCAGAGAGTAAAGCCCCATTAACTGTCCTTGTTTTCTGTCTGTTTCTTTGTTTAGTTTTAAAGAGGTTAACTTTACTGAACACTCGTTCGCATTCAGCATTAGAGTGCGGCAAGCAAAGTGCAGTTGAGCAAATTTGGCTAGGTCTGAAAAACTACTATTTTTTTTTTTTCCTCCTGGCTGGGGCCCCGACGCCAGGCAGCCCCAACCCGTTCTCATCCCCACCAGTGGCCCAACCCCAGGGAACCAAACCGTTGTCCTCCCCACAAGGGTCCTCAACCATGGCGGCAATAACCAGTCGCCTCCCCACTGGGGGCCCCACCCCTGGCAGCCCAACTGATTTGCTTCCCCGCTGGAGGCCCCACCTCTGACAGCCAGACCAAGTCTCCTCCCGCCAAGGGCCCAGGGGGACCTGGCGTTCTAATCTGGTCACCTCCCCAACGGGGGCCCATCCACAGGCGGCTCGACCTGGGCACCTCACCGGCGGGGGCCCCATCCCAGGTGGCCCAACCTGTTCGCTTCCCTTGGAGGCCCCACCCCGACCCAGTCTCCTCCCCCATCAAGGTCCCACCCATGGCGTTCTGACTGGTCGCCTCCCGGCTGGGGCCCAACTCCTGTTGGCCCGAGCTGGTCCCCTTCATCCACTCGGCCTGGAGGCCTGTGATGAAACTTTGCCCATTCATCCCAGAACCTGCGTCGGGCCTCACACCTCCACGACTGTATTCCTGACAACTGTGGCGGGCCTCACCCCCACCGTCACGGGCACCAATGGCGGGCCTCCCACCAGCCAGCCCCAGGCCCACCAGTGGAGGGCTCACCTACCAGGCCCACCCTGCACAAATGGCGGGCCTCACCGCCCGGTGGGGAAACTATCACAGGCCTCGCCCTCCTATCCTGGTGGGACCCGAAACGGACGCCAATGACCCGCCCTTCCGTAACCGGGACCCCGCGGCCCGGACGCCTCCGCAGTTCCAAGACCCTGGGGGGCAGCCTGTAACCGCCCACCAGAACGTCCCGGTTACGCTGCCGCCCAGGCATCCCGTCCCAGGGACGCTGGCATCCCGGACGCCTGCCCGGACGACGTTCCCGGGACGCCTGCGCCCCGGCGGGACTGCTCCGCCCGTCCGGACGCTCGGGCAGACGCCCTGGCGCGGAGGGACGCCTGCCCGCCCGTCCCGACGCTCGGCGGGACGCCTGCCCGCCCGTCGGGACCCGCGGCAGACGCCTGCCCGTCCCGTGCCCGGGACGCTCGGCGGACGCCCCTGCCCCTGCCCCAGCCCGGGGGACGCTCGGCGACGCCTGCCCCCCGTCCCGTCCCGGGACGCTCGGACGCGTGCCCGCCGTCCCGGGACGCTCGCTGGACGCCTGCCCCCCGCCCGTCCCGGGAACCCGCGGGCTGACGCCCCCTGCCCGCCCGTCCCGGGACCCAGCGGCGGACGCCTGCCCGCCCGTCCCGGGAGTCGTGGGAGCGGATCCTGCCTGCCCGTCCCGGGCCCCGGGACGCTCTTGGCGACGCCATGCCCGCCCTCCCGGGACGCCCGGCCGGGGACGACGCCTGCCCAAAAGCCCACGCCTCCCGCCCGATCGGCGGACGCCTCGCGTCCCGGGGACGCTGCCCGGGAACCCGCCTGCCAGCCCGGTCGCGGGTGGACGCGGCGGACGCCATGCAGCCCGTCCCGGACGCTCGGGCGGACGCCTTGCCAGCCCGTCCCGGGACCCGATCGGCGGAAGCCTGGCCCGCCCGTCCCGGGACGCTCCGCCCGACGCCTGGCCCGGGACGCCGGGGACGCTCGGATCGCCCTGCTTCCCCGCCCGTCCCGGGACCCAGCCCGGCGGACGCCTGCACCCGCCCGTCCCCACGGGACGCGGCCCGGACCGCACCTCCCCCTGGGCCCGCCCGGTCCCGGGACCCCCGCTGGCGGACGCCTGCCCGCCCTTCCCGGGACCCGCGGCGGACGGCCTGCCCGGGCCCGTCCCGGGACGTCGGCGGACGCCTGCCCGCCCGTCCCGGGACCCGACAGCCTCCGCTGACGCCTGCCCGCCCCGTCCCGGGAACTCGGCGGACGCCTGCCCGCCCCCGGGTCCGACCCGCCTTGCCCCGGCCAGCCTCGGACGCCTGCCCAGCGTAACGGGACGCGGCGGACGCCTGCCCAGCCCGTCCCGACGCTCGGACCGCCTGCCCGCGTCCCGGGAACGCGCGGTCGGACGCCTGCCCCCCTTCCACGCCCTGCCCGCCCGAGCCCCTCCCGGGACCCGCGTGGGACGCCTGGCCGCCCGTCCCGGGACGCCGGCGGGAATGCCGCCCTTCCCGACCCTCCCGCCCGTCCCGGACCCGCGGCGGACTTCCTGCCCGCCCGTCCCGGGACGCGGACGCCTCCGCCCGTAACCCTGCCCGCCCGGTCCATGGGACGCCCTCGGCGAGGCGGACGCCTGCCCGCCGTCCCGGGACGCGGCGGACGCCTGCCCGCCCGTCGGGACGCCGGACGTACCGCCCTGCTGCCCGCCCGTTTCCGGTACCCGCTGGCGGACGCCTGCCCGCCGTCCCGGGGACTCTCGGCGGACGGATCCTGCCGGGCCTTCCTTCCCGACCCGCCCGTGGCCCTGGGTGGACGCTGGCGGCGTCCCGGGGGACGCATCGCGGTACCGCCTGCCCCCCGCCCGTCCGGGTGCCGGTTGGGACCCTCGCGGAAGCCCGCCCGGCCCTGGGCGGCTCTTCCCCTGGACCGCCGGGAACCCTGCCCGCCCGTCCCGGGGGGACGCTCGGCGGACGCCTGCCCTTCCCCCCCGAACCCCTCGGCTGGACCCGGGCCCTGCCCGCAAGCGTCTTACCCGGGGCCGGGCACGGCCTGCCCGCCGCCCGTCCCGGGACGCTCGGACGGCCCTGCCCTCCCAACGTACGACCTCCGTCGGGACGCCCTTGCCCGGCACCGTCCCGGACATCTCGGCGGACGCCTGCCCGCGTCCGGGACGCTGGCGACGCCTAGGCCCGGGGTTGGGAACTCCCGGGAAACGCTCGCGGACGGCCTGCCCCCCGCCTCCCGTCCCCGGGACGCTCGGCGGACGCCTGCCCGCCCGTCCCGGGACGCTCGGCGGACGCCTGCCCGCCCGTCTCGGGACCCACGGCGGGGCACGCGCAGTCCCCTGCACAGTGTAATAGCTGTTTCTGTACCTTAGAACCAGAAATATGCCACTGCATCCTCACAACTCTCCTGGGGGGGGGGGGATTCTCTGAATCTTCAAGTTTCGTTTCCTTGCACTCCACCAATCCTACTTAATCCTCTCTTTCTTCTCCTGGCACCTCCACTAATCCTACTGAATTCTTGCGGCTTCTCCAAATCGTGTTTCTACTCCCGGCACCTACCACAAAATCAAATTATTATCTTCACCGTTTCTATATTCCCCCCCGCCCCCCCGTTTCTTTTCCATCCACGAATCAATAAAACTCTAAGAAAACATTTTAACATATTTATTTCCATAAAGTTCAATTTCCTTCAACGATTAACAAAACAAACTTATTACAAAATAAACATCTTCCTCAAAATTTCCACATCTTATCTGTCTGAATGAGGCCAGTGCAGTCTTCATCACGCCATTTCTTGAAGATCCACACAAGCTTCTGCAGTTTTCAGTTGCTCTCCTCCATTCGTCTTTATTTCTCCTGGAGTTTCTTCAAATCAGAGACCATTTTCTCCTTCGTTCCTCGCAGCCATCCAACCTCATCATCCATCTGGTCGTTCCGTTCGCTCCGGACACCGGCCTTCTTCTTCAGCGACTCCAGGCGACCATTTCCTTCCTCTAGAAGGCATGCCTGCTCGTTCCTCTTGAGTTTCGCTCTCTCAACTTTACACTGGAGTCCACGCTTTTCCTTCCAAGAGGTCCTCCAAAGCCTTCTGCAGGCGCTCCAACCTCAGCTCCAAGTCTTTCCTGTCGGATTCCCACTTTTCGCTCGAGTCTTTGTTCCTGGATGAGCCTCGCTATCCGCGCCGCTTCTGCCATCAATAGCTGCAAGTCTTTCTCCTTCTGTCATAGGAGTTTCTCGAGCCCCTCAAGCAGGCAGTTTGCGTCTGACCACTGCCCAGACAGTTCCCTTATCCTCTCACAAAGGGCATCGTTCCTCTGACCAATTTCCTTCACGTTCTTCTTCAGATGCTGGTTTTCTTCGGCCATCTTGACCATCTTGTCTTCCAGCTGCCGTTTCTTCTCTCTCTTTATCGTTCCAGCTTCGAGCGAGTGAGCCCTCTCTTGCAAGGCCTGCTGTTGCAACACCTCCTGAGTCATCTGCATTTCACCAACGCGTTCTTCCCTTCCGCCCGCCTTCTCCGACTCTTCTTGGTAGTCGAGCCTCTCTTGTAGCTGAAGAATTATTGTCCTGTCCAAGTGCACACGCTGCTCTCTCTGGCATTGGATGGCTTCTCGCAAGACCGCAATTCTCTCGTTCAGTTCCTTTTCCTTTGGCTCTTCAGCTCCATCATCATCAGTTAGGAGAGAAATCTCGCCAGCGAATAGGCAGCCACACCAAACAAGATCACTATTCTTCCGGATTTCCAACAACATCTGGACAACAACGTCATAATAACAGCTGCTGCCAAGGCCAGGTAAGGCCACATTTTCTTCAAACTGAAATCCATATCTGAAGTATCCAGTTCATATACTCTCCTCTCTCTCACTCTCGATTTTTCGTTGATTTTCTATATTCCACGAGAGATATTTTGGTTTATCGAAATATAGCAGATAGCAGAAAAGATTCTGAATTTTAATTATGTCTTGTCTCTTGGTGTTATAAATTGCTGAAATCTCTCTCTTTCATCTCTCTCTCTCTCTCTCTCTCTCTCTCTCTCTCTCTGTCTTTCTTTCTTTCTTTCTTTCCCCTTCCCCGAAGGTTCTGGAATTCTTCATTTGTTTCCTTCATTTAGGTTTAGTTTGGCTTTTGCATTCAATAATGGAGAGAGAGAGAGAGAGAGAGAGAGAGAGAGAGAGAGAGAGAGAGAGAGAGAGAGAGAGAGAGACCGTATTTTTGCGTAGAAAAACAGAAATATTGAGAATCTAATGTGTGTACTACCATGCTTAGTGTATAATGCTTTAATTGAGGCTTATATTAATATTATTCATTTTGTCTATCTATATATATATATATATATATATATATATATATATATAATATAATAATACTAATAATAATAATAATAATAATAATAATAATAATAATAATAATAATAATAATAATAAAAATATTCTTAATACCGAGTTCTATTCATTAAATAAATGAAGAAACAAATCAAATCGTCAGGTTGATTATAATTCACTTATATCACCAATTTTAACATCAAAGTTGAATGAGGATCAAAATTGGGATATGAGTATATATTCGCTCATTTGCCAGAAGAGTGTCTTAACTCGAAATTTGCTATATTTCGGGAAAAGCAATCTAAAGTTGAAATTCTCTATACTCTGTCCATTTATATTTAGATGATTCTTTTACTGAGCTGTTTTAATGACAAATACAAATTAGAATTTTTCACCACAATATGGAATAAAGAACAGGCTATCTGCTGGTATCAATAGCTCAAAACACATTTTTTGAGTTGTGTCACTCTTCTAGCAAATGAGCGATGGTCCGACTGACAGTTCTATTTTCTACACGTGGACGTTCAACCTTCTAACAGTCGTGGGGGTGAACTGACGGGTATTACTGTCCCTTTGATCCAGGTATTATTGTAGTGACTGTCCCGTTTATCCAGTGTTCTGTGGTGACACTCCCTTTCATCCAGGTATTACTGTGAAGACTGTCGCCTTTATCCAGGTATTACTGTGAAGACTATCCCCTTTATCCAGGTATTACTGTGAGGGACTGTCCCTTTTATCCAGGTATTACTGTGAAGACTATCCCCTTTATCCAGGTATTACTGTGAAGACTGTCCCTTTTATCCAGGTATTACTGTGAAGACTATCCCCTTTATCCAGGTATTACTGTGAAGACTGTCCCTTTTATCCAGGTATTACTGTGAAGACTGTCCCTTTTATCCAGGTATTACTGTGAAGACTGTCCCCTTTATCCAGGTATTACTGTGAAGACTGTCCCTTTTATCCAGGTATTATTGTGAAGACTGTCCCCTTTATCCAGGTATTACTGTGAAGACTGTCCCCTTTATCCAGGTATTACTGTGAAGACTGTCCCTTTTATCCAGGTATTACTGTGAAGACTGTCCCTTTATCAGATATTACTGTGAAGACTGTCCCCTTTATCCAGGTATTAACTGTGAAGACTCTTTTTTATCCAGGTATTACTGTGAAGACTGTCCCTTTTATCCAGGTATTACTGTGAAGACTGTCCCCTTTATCCAGGTATTACTGTGAAGACTGTCCCCTTTTATCCAGGTATTACTGTGAAGACTGTCCCCTTTATCCAGGTATTACTGTGAAGACTCTCTTTTATCCAGGTATTACTGTGAAGACTGTCCCTTTTATCCAGGTATTACTGTGAAGACTGTCTCTTTTATCCAGGATTATGTGAAACTGTCTCTTTTATCCAGGTATTACTGTGAAGGACTGCTTTTCCTACCAGGTATTACTGTGAAGACTGTCTCTTTTATCCAGGTATTTACTGTGAAGACTGTCCTCTTTATCCAGGTATTACTGTGAAGACTGTCCTTTTTTATCCAGGTATTACTGTGAAGACTATCCCCTTTATCCAGGTATTACTGTGAAGGACTGTCTTTTATCCAGGTATTACTGTGAAGACTGTCTCTTTATCCAGGTATTACTGTGAAGACTGTCTCTTTTATCCAGGTATTACTGTGAAGACTGTCCCTTTTATCCAGGTATTACTGTGAAGACTGTCTCTTTTATCCAGGTATTACTGTGAAGACTGTCCCTTTTATCCAGGTATTACTGTGAAGACTGTCTCTTTTATCCAGGTATTACTGTGAAGACTGTCCCTTTTACCCAGGTATTACTGTGAAGACGTCCCTTTTATCCAGGTATTACTGTGAAGACTATCCCTTTATCCAGGTATTACTGTGAAGACTGTCTCTTTTCCAGGTATTACTGTGAAAGACTGTCCCTTTTATCCAGGTATTACCGTGAAGACTGTCTCTTTTATCCAGGTATTACTGTGAAGACTGTCCCTTTTACCCAGTATTACTGTGAAGACTGTCCCTTTTATCCAGGTATTACTGTGAAGACTATCCCTTTTATCCAGGTATTACTGTGAAGACTGTCCCTTTTATCCAGGTATTATTGTGAAGACTGTCCCCTTTATCCAGGTATTACTGTGAAGACTGTCCCTTTTATCCAGGTATTATTGTGAAGACTGTCCCTTTTATCCAGGTATTATTGTGAAGACTGTCCCCTTTATCCAGGTATTACTGTGAAGACTGTCCCTTTTATCCAGGTATTACTGTGAAGACTGTCCCTTTTATCCAGGTATTATTGTGAAGACTGTCCCCTTTGCCCAGGTATTACTGTGAAGACTGTCTCTTTTATCCAGGTGTTACTGTGAAGACTGTCCTTTTACCAGGTTATTACTGTGAAGACTGTCCCTTTTATCAAGGTATTACTGTGAAGACTATCCCTTTTATCCAGGTATTACTGTGAAGACTGTCCCTTTTATCCAGGATTATTGTGAAGACTGTCCCCTTTGCCCAGGTATTACTGTGAAGACTGTCTCTTTTATCCAGGTGTTACTGTGAAGACTGTCTCTTTTATCCAGGTATTACTGTGAAGACTGTCTCTTTTATCCAGGTATTACTGTGAAGACTGTCCCCTTTTATCCAGGTATTACTGTGAAGACTGTCTCTTTTATCCAGGTATTACTGTGAAGACTGTCTCTTTTTATCCAGGTATTACGTGAAGACTGTCCCCTTTATCCAGGTGGTTACTTTGAAGACTGTCTCTTTTATCCAGGTATTACTGTGAAGACTGTCCCTTTTATCCAGGTATTACTATGAAGACTGTCCCTTTATCCAGGTATTACTGTGAATGATCTATCCCTTTTATCCAGGTATTACTGTGAAGACTATCCCCTTTATCCAGGTATTACTGTGAAGACTGTCCCCTTTATCCAGGTATTACTGTGAAGACTGTCCCCTTTATCCAGGTATTACTGTGAAGACTTGTCTCTTTTTATCCAGGTATTACCGTGAAGACTGTCTCTTTTATCCAGGTATTACTGTGAAGACTGTCCCTTTTACCCAGGTATTACTGTAAGACTGTCCCTTTTTATCCAGGTATTACGTGAAGACTATCCCTATTTCCCAGGTATTACTGTGAAGACTGTCCCTTTTATCCAGGTATTACTGTGAAGACTGTCTCTTTTTATCCAGGTATTACTGTGAAGACTGTCCTTTTTTTATCCAGGTATTATTGTGAAGACTGTCCCCTTTACCAGGTATTACTGTAAGACGTCCCTTTTATCCAGGTATTACTGTGAAGACTGTCCCTTTTATCCAGGTATTACTGTGAAGACTGTCCTTTTTATCCAGGTATTATTGTGAAGACTGTCCCCTTTATCCAGGTATTACTGTGAAGATGTCCCTTTATCCAGGTATACTGTGAAGACTGTCCCCTTTATCCAGGTATTACGTGAAGACTGTCCCTTTTATCCAGGTATTACTGTGAAGACTGTCCCTTTTTATCCAGGTATTACTGTGAAGACTGTCCCCTTTATCCAGGTATTACTGTGAAGACTGTCCCCTTTTATCCAGGTATTACTGTGAAGACTGTCCCTTTTATCCAGGTATTACTGTGAAGACTGTCCCCTTATCCAGGTATTGCTGTGAAGACTGTCTCTTTTTATCCAGGTATTACTGTGAAGACTGTCTCTTTTATCCAGGTATTACTGTGAAGACTGTCCTTTATCCAGGTATTACTGTGAAGACTGTCTCTTTTATCCAGGTATTACTGTGAAGACTGTCCCCTTTATCCAGGTATTACTGTGAAGACTGTCTCTTTTATCCAGGTATTACTGTGAAGACTGTCTCTTTTATCCAGGTATTACTGTGAAGACTGTCCCCTTACCAGGTATTACTTTAAGACTGTCTCTTTTATCCAGGTATTACTGTGAAGGACTGTCTTTTCCTTTTTATCCAGGTATTACTATGAAGACTGTCCCTTTTATCCAGGTATTACTGTGAAAGACTATCCCCTTTATCCCAGTATTATGTGAAGACTGGTCCTTTTTATCCAGGTATTATTGTGAAGACTGTCCCCTTTATCCAGGTATTACTGTGAAGACTGTCCCTTTTATCCAGGTATTACTGTGAAGACTGTCCCCTTTATCCAGGTATTACTGTGAAGACTGTCCCCTTTATCCAGGTATTACTGTGAAGACTGTCCCTTTTATCCAGGTATTACTGTGAAGACTGTCCCCTTTATCCAGGTATTACTGTGAAGACTGTCCCTTTTATCCAGGTATTACTGTGAAGACTGTCCCTTTTATCCAGGTATTACTGTGAAGACTGTCTCTTTTATCCAGGTATTACTGTGAAGACTGTCCCCTTTATCCAGGTATTACTGTGAAGACTGTCTCTTTTATCCAGGTATTACTGTGAAGACTGTCTCTTTTATCCAGGTATTACTGTGAAGACTGTCCCTTTTATCCAGGTATTACTGTGAAGACTGTCTCTTTTATCCAGGTATTACTGTGAAGACTGTCTCCTTTATCCAGGTATTACTGTGAAGACTGTCTCTTTTATCCAGGTTTACTTGTGAAGACTGTCTCTTTTATCCAGGTATTACTGTGAAGACTGTCTTTTATCCAGGTATTACTGTGAAGACTGTCTCTTTTATCCAGGTATTACTGTGAAGACTGTCCCTTTTATCCAGGTATTACTGTGAAGTCTGTCCCTTTTATCAAGGTATTACTGTGAAGACTATCCCTTTTATCCAGGTATTACTGTGAAGACTGTCCCTTTTATCCAGGTATTATTGTGAAGACTGTCCCCTTTATCCAGGTATTACTGTGAAGACTGTCTCTTTTATCCAGGTATTACTGTGAAGACTGTCTCTTTTATCCAGGTATTACTGTGAAGACTGTCTCTTTTATCCAGGTATTACTGTGAAGACTGTCCCCTTTATCCAGGTATTACTTTGAAGACTGTCTCTTTTATCCAGGTATTACTGTGAAGACTGTCTTTTTTATCCAGGTATTACTGTGAAGACTGTCCCCTTTATCCAGGTATTACTGTGAAGACTGTCTCTTTTATCCAGGTATTACTGTGAAGACTGTCTCTTTTATCCAGGTATTACTGTGAAGACTGTCCCCTTTATCCAGGTATTACTGTGAAGACTGTCTCTTTTATCCAGGTATTACTGTGAAGACTGTCCCTTTTATCCAGGTATTACTGTGAAGACTATCCCCTTTATCCAGGTATTACTGTGAAGACTGTCCCTTTTATCCAGGTATTACTGTGAAGACTGTCTCTTTTATCAAGGTATTACTGTGCTACAATTAACGAGGAAATTTGCATTTGAACGAATTGAAAAAAAAAAAAAAAAAGCCTTATAGCCTATCTAGCACGTCGGACTTGGCCAAAATACACGTTTTTTTTTTTCTATATAATAAACCCCCATCCCCCTTTTTATAAGGAAAGCCAGGTATTTTGGTGGGTGAAAAATCATTGACTTACTTCACCTATCAGGGGATCCTAACTTAGGATGCCAGGAGGATTCCGCTCTCATGAGCGTCCCCCCAACCTACTCTAATTTAAGGAACTGTGAATTAAAATAACAGGGTTGCAATCCAATGTAACAAAGTCAAAGGCACAGAAGGCCCTACATAGACGGACTTTTTTTTGCCGCCTCCTGGAATGCAACTTAACCTAACTTTGGGAACTTAACATTAAAAATTATCGGCAGGGAATCTACCCTTACCTAACCTGAACTAAACCTTAGGTATCAGGTCATAGCCTGGTAGACCACTAACATAGCCTAAGTTACCAGGTCCTTACTTAGCTAGTGCACGCTGCACTTTAATACCCTTCATTAAAGTATCATGGACCATTTAAAACATATCCTTGTATATCGCTCTTGTATTTTCACCCATCTAAAATACCTATACCAAATTACCAATATACGCTATAGTCCGCAATAATTTTGGGATATAGCCTATAGGGTTTCAGTAGCCTTACACTGATCATGTGTTCCCCAAACGAATAGGAGGTAAAACTGCATAGAAAAACGTCAAATGCCATAATCTAGCTCTCCGCGGAATAGTTATATAGATCTACAAATACTTTTTTCATTCACAAGGCAACTGATGTATATATAATTAATGATTTGTACTACCATACCCGTATCCTTCAGTTGTAAAATTGCTGCAGGAACTTAAGCGAAATTACTTGGTCTTGAAGACACTCAACAAACCATCTTGTATATAAAATCCCATTATTTTACGTTCTCAGATCAATCTGCTGATATTATATAAGTAGAAAGTTATCTTCACCTCTTTCATACACTATTAAATAAAATTACTGACGTTAATAGTTGTAAATCAGGAGTCTCTATATAATGAAAGTTTGCTTCGTCACCGACGTCGGCCGAAACCGAAGGACTTCTGTTGAAATGCCATAGATGTAACACATATACCAGTGAAAACTTCTATATTATTATGTGATGTAAAATCATTTACAGTAAAATATAAAAAGATAGATTACTTCTGGTGTATTATTAAAAAGAATTTGCGCTGGACTCGTCATTCAGAAATCCCATATATACTGTAAAGAAGTGTAACAGGATGTTTTGCCTCGGACACCGATCGAGTGTGTTACACACACACACACACACACACAGTTCTCATGTTAAGGCAAAATGAGAAGTCAGTGATTAATAAAACAGGAGATAAATGACAACTTTTTGAATGTTCTGTGAATTATCAGAAAATGCCTATTTCAACTTAAAATCGAATAATAGTTGTTTTCTACGTTCTGTTTACGTCGTCCTGACCGGATCTCTCCAAGGGTGACATTTCAGAATTTCGTTGGTAAACAATTCCAACATACCTTTGATGTCTAAAACTGAAAAAAAATATAGCATACATACTGCATATAGCTACTATTTACAACCCTGATATAGAGATAGATTACTATTCTTCTACTTTGTAATCCTGGCGGGACCCCCCGGTCAAAAAGAGTCAGCATGTAAACAAGATCCGAAAAGAGCAGCCAGGCCCAGGATCAGGAGAGTAACGCTATGCCTAAGTTATAACTGATACCACCTGTAACGGAGTGAAGGAACAATAAAGCTTCGAGTACTTTACACGAAGTGTGTATTTAATCCACATTAAGCTCGAGAAAGTATTAAGTTATGACAATTGTCTCTTAGGTTTGTACAGCAGCTTCACGTTAGTTTTCACAAGAGCGCCGCCAACGACGAAACCCCACACTTGAAGGAAGAAGACTCATGAAGTTATAATCCAAGAAGAGGAATCCAATGATGAGTCCAGTTGATTTGAAATGTATGGGGGTAAAGAAACAAGAGTTCTGTTCAACCTTATGTTGTTAGTTGTCAATTGAATCATAAGCCATTTTTATTGAAATTGACACCGGTTTCAGCTATTTCCACATTAAAGTACTGAACTGTAGAACTAAATTGCAGGGTTATAACCAAGTGCCAATTAAAGTATTTGGGAAGATCAAAGTTTATAATTTTCTATACAAACAGCAAAATCATTCAGACGTTAATTCATAATTGTTGGGTCAGACTCCCAAATAACTTGATAGGTAGGAATTTAATATAATGTAGATAGTTTGAAACCAATTAAGAACTGTCAAGCCCGATTGTATCCTAAAGTTGGTCATGTTCCTGTTTTTCAGAAGGTCCGCAGTGAGGCTGAGAGTGCGCTGCAAGAGCTTGAAAAAAATAAGATTGTAGAAAGAGTAGAATTCTCAGATTATGCCTCACCAATTGTTACTGTCAAGAAGCAGAATGGATCCCTTAGGGTTTGTGGGGTTTTTTCGTAAAATAATAATTGAAATTCTTCATGAATCTAAATTCCCATTACCTAATATGTCAGAATTAATTTCCAGTGTGTCTGGATATAAGTATTATACCAGACTTGATCTTAAGAAGGCTTATTTGCAAATGGAAGTTGCTCCAGAAGACCGTAAATATTTTGTAATTAACACACATATTTACGCTTACCATTTGGTATCCATTCTGCTCCTGCAATATTTCAGAAGTTCATTTCCCAATTGTTAGCTTTTTATGATTTTGTTTATCCATATCTGGATGATATTGTTGTAGGTAGAGTCACCAGCTGAACATGATAAACGTGCAACTAGCAGAGAGAAGAGCCCGTTAACTGTCCTTGTTTTCATTCTGTTTCTGTGTTTAGTTTTAAAGAGTTTAACTTTACTGAACACTCGTTCGCATTCAGCATTAGAGTGCGGCAAGCAAAGAGCAGTAAGAGCAAAATTGGCTACGTCTGAAAAACAAGACTCTTTTTGGGACACTTCTCCCCAGAACTTATCAGGTGACTCATTAACGAGTGTTGAAGTTCATGTTGCAATATGGGAACATTCTCCATTGATCATTCAGCTTTTGAAGTAGTGAGTGGTCATCTGGGGGTACAATCAGAGGAAGCTCAGATGCAAGAGGGAATAAGGAGGGAATTCTTTCTCTGAATTGAAATTATACCTCTTCTTTTATTTGTGTGCATGCCACTACAAGGAAACTTCTACACCTCTGATAAAACTCCTGCTGTTGAGCTTTCTTTTCCTTTATGGAGGGTTTTTTTTAATCCCTGCATAACTTTAACTCCTAGGTACATTTGTCCTGTCCATAAATGAGAGAAGGAGGTCTCTGAATAGCATGGACACTTTATCATGGAGAACTGTTATTACTGCTTTATCTGACGGGAAAAATTGTTGAACTCAGTGAACTTTGGAAGAACCCAGTCAAGGAACATGAAATATAACTTCACGAAAGGATCATGAAGGGTAGTTGATAATCAACTATGTTGCTAATAGTTTCTCAGCGAGCCACTTCGAGAAAAATAGCTTCAGTGCCTCCCACTGTTCCAATAGCCTTTGAACCACGTTACAATTGGAGACAAGCGGCGGCAAGCCATGTACGGACTCTGAAATAATTCTTTCTTTTTATAGAAATTAGTCTGTTTCATGGAGGAGTTCACCGACCATTTGTATTTGTAATTAATTACTTATCAACACCTTAGAATTATCGCACAAACCGTACGATAATGGAAAATGCTATCGTGCATCGTACCAAGGTCGTTTTCATCGTACATGTACGATAATTATCGTACGTGTGGCAACACTGGTTCGTTCCGTCCTGCATTCGGGTTTTGTTGGGGAAAAGAGACTAGTTATTCAATTACCACGAATGTAGAACTGACGTACAAGGTTTTCATGAACATAAAAAACTTTACAATAATTATCAAGTTCGTTGTCAAAAATAAATTATTCCAAATATAAATAGTGTGCAACTTCAACATATTTATTAAATGTAGTGAATTAATTGGTGGTGTGTGTGTCAATACAATTTTGGGCGATATCATGCCCATACGTGTACTACGCACAACTACGCATACACGCTCCTAGAGAGGCACGCAAAGGAGCGTTCAGAGGGGCGAACTACTACCCTTCCTTTCCCCTCCCGATCTTTTGACCTCTCCTAATGGCTTCTCTGGCGAGAGGCACAAACAAGACCCAATGACACCAACTCTTACCATACGTAATATGCGCAATACATTCACCATGAACTATTTCATATATATAAAGACAAATGAATTATCATAACTAAAACAGTAATTATACTTCGTTACTAAAACGTCTACCGACGTTATGTCAAAAGACTTCGTCTTTGTGTAAAATCATCTTTTCGGTGCTAACCACACCACAGATAATACGTACTAGAACATAGCAAAATCAGATAAAATAATGTTAAGAGTGTCATTCTCGAATAGATGTGGTTCTTTCACCCTTATTATGTCATGCAATGTTAGACGTACATATCTTTACAAAATATATGGGCCATGGCGAATATATTTAGTTTTCACATGAATACAAATACAGTAACATAGTTCCTGTCCCTGTCGAGTTACCTGACAGACGCAACACGCTGTGAAAATCAATCAATAATTTCTTATGAGACAGACACTAATAACTATATAAAAGAAAAAAATAGCATGGAAACAAGTGAATACACAAAACATTAGAAAATAAAATCGTTGTGAGGGGAATTCCTCACACCCTCCCCCACCAAAAATTCATCAACACATGTATAGTGTCCTTATAACGCTCCTTCTCGAATCAACTGTTTTCTTCTCATGGGCCGACGATCAGACATCACTTGTAGAGGCGGGGAACCTGTTGAGGTCGTAGGGTCATCCTCCGCAACCACTCTCTAGGCCGTCTCCGACGTCCTTGGTTTCGGTCCTCTCCATCGTCTTTGTTGTTTTGTTTACATGGCTAGCCTCGTGTAAGCAGGTTGAGACATACTCAGGACCAGTTGATTCCTTTAATGTACATGAGTTGATTACAGATCAAGGGATGAGCGGGAACTGACTTGTCTTTTCCCGCACCCCGTGCAAAGAGATACACATAACAGGGAAAACATCGTACCTCAAATGGAACATTCCTACACCTCCCCTTTAAGATCAAAGCTCCCCATTCAAAGCAAACATAGTATATTTAAAACATAAGTATAGATTTCTCCTTTAGTTGCAAAAATAATAAAACTGGTAAAGGTAGTAACATATGAAGTAAAGGGAATTCAGCTATATAAAGATAGTCCTTCGGACACAGCGCTGGAACATACATAAATGGTAAACATGACAAGAGGAACACTTATTAAACCCAAATAATCAGGATTAAAGTATATGCACAAACTTGACATGTTTATGGGGATATTTATTAAACACAACTAAAATGAATTACTCTGTAATATAATCATCGTGCCATTGCGGGGGGGGGACGACGTACCCTAGTGCTACTTCTTTTCCTGGGTGGGTACTGGGCCAGCCTCCCCCGAGGCGGTGGGAGTAGGTTCTCCCTCAGGTTGTGTGGGTGGTAGGGTATCTCAAATGCTTGCGATTTCTTGTCGAAATTCTTCCACTCCCGTCTAACCTTATGCGATATTGGCGGTATCTATTCTTTTCAATAACCACCCCGCTTCTATTCCAGGCTCGTGTAGTCACATCCTGGATAGCTACCCTCTCCCCTATTTGTAGGGGGGAAAGATCCTTGGCTTTCTCATTATACTTGGATGATATTCGTTGTTCAACAACGCTTCTTTGCCCTCTCTCTTGCGGACAAGGTTTCCGACCATGCTCGGTGACGAAATGATAACTTTTTTAAACATTGGCACCGAATCTCGAAGTTGGCGACCCATGGCCAGCTGTGCAGGAGACTTATCTATACCACGTAATGGTGTATTTCTATACTGCAATATCGCCTGAGCTACCTTGTCATTGTCTAGCCCTCCATCAGGTAGAGTATTGCCCATTAATGTTCGTTTGGCGGTGCGCACAGCAGCTTCTGCCCGCCCGTTGGACTGGGGGTAGTGAGCAGACGACACTCTCATAGATACCCCCCACTTACCAAAGAAATGTCTCATTTCCATGCTCGTTAGATTCTGCCCTCGTCCACTGATATTTCTTCAGGTGCTCCCCACTGCATAAAAATATCTTCTAAAAACTGGGATCAATCTCGCGGATGTATTTTGTTCCGTTAGCGAAGAAATAAATTTCCATCCATCCAGTCAGTCGATCGGCGTAGACCATATACTGCCTCCCTGCTACTTGAAATAAATCTGCAACAGTTCTCTGAAACGGATATTCGGGAGGGGAGTGTATATAATACTTTCCCTTTGTTGCGAAGGTGCCGCAACGTTGCAATCATGACACTGTGCCCTATAATTTGCCAAGTCACCCTCAATCCCAGGCCAATAAACTGCCTGTCGTGCTCTTCTGATCATGGAGTCAGTTGATTGATGACCTGAATGTAAATTGGTTGCAATGCGTAAACGTAGTGCCTCCGAACTACCAGACGAACATGCCCCTCGTCATATGCATATGTGACTAATCCTTCAATGACATCAGCCTATCACGTACATTGAAAAAAGGTTTTTAGGCAGGGCTCCACTTGAGACCTTGACGACGGTGGCCAACCCTCTTCGCTGACACGTCGCTGCAATAGTAAATAATCAGGATCCTTCTCTGCTTCCCTCCTCATGGTAGCCCAGTCCATAGTATAAGACGTCATCCACCAGCGATGACGTCATGGAGGCAATACAAACTTCGTTCATAAGTTCCTCCTCTTCTTCGTCTTTGACGGTAGTTTTCACATGCGAATCACTGGGTATCTTGATAACGTATCGGCTGCCGAATTCTTCTTCCCCGGCAAATATCTTAGGTAAAACTATATTGCATAGGTTTTTCTCCTTCAACCTTAGTAGTCTCGGGTTTGCAATGTCTTTTAGGCTCCTATCCCCAAAGAGTTTTACCAAAGGTCTATGGTCCCGTGATTAAAAATGAAATTCGGGGCATCCAATAAAAACAATCTCGATTTCCTAAGGCACCATACTACTGCAGCCGCTTCCCCTCAATGACGGCATAGCCGGCCTCCGCCTCCGTCAGGTGCCTGCTGCCACATAATGCCAGTTTCCATCCCCCCTTTTACAACAAAAAGGGGCATTGAGATCCTCGCAATTGCAATATTGTTGCAATATAACCAAATCCCATTCCTTCTCTGCACCAATCGGTAACAACAGCAGTGCGCCTTGTCTTATCATAATATGTCATCCGTCCGTCGCCCAACATCTTGCAAATGCTGTCCCGGGCTGCAACAAAACTGTTTTGAAGGGCGTTGGTCCCAATAAACTTTCCGATGGGGGGATTTCTTGAGAAGATCCCTGAATGGTTCCATTACCGGTGCTACAGCCACGAAAGGTGCAATTTGGTTCACAAGTCCAAACCAAGATCTTATATCCGTGATAGTTGGGCTTGCAGGCATGGGGAAGTTCTTAATGGCACTCATACGCTCATTAGCAATGGTCTATAATTATCCCACTCGAGTTCGTACCCCACAAACTCTACCTGTCTTTGACAAAATCGGAATTTATCCGGATTCAGCGTAATACCATTATCTCCACATAATTGCAAAAAATCATAAGTATGCCAAAAGGCTCCTCAACACTGTCGTCATATAACAACACGTCATCTATGCACTTGTACTTTCTGTGTACATCAATAATAACGTCATCGAACCTTTTCGTGTATGCATCGGGGGGCCGCGCAATGACCCATAGGTGTTCGACAATACTGTATCTCCCCATGGTGTAATAAACGTTTGTCAACTGTCGGCTCTCCTCATCTAATGGCACCTGGTGGAATCCGGCATAGGCATCAACTACAGTCTTATATGTACGAAGTGGCACACCGAGACCATGTCAAAAGGAGCACATGTGTGATGCGTTTTCTCGTTTGCAATTCTTATTCACTCTTGATAGTCCACGGTCCTCCGTGGTTTACCATTTTTCTTTGCTACCACTACCATCCTTGCACACCAGTCCGTAGCTGTACCAGCAGGGACCTCCCTAATTACTCCTAATTTGACATCTTCGTCGAGCTGAGCCTTAACATCGCCTCCCAATGCTTAGGAACTGGTATAGTGTATGACACGCATAGGGGATGGCACCTTCCCTCAGGTGAATGTGGTGAGGGGCTCCTTTCATCATCGGCAGAGGGTTTCTTGAAACGTTGAACGTATAGTCTTCGCAAAACGTTGCAGTAGCCAGCCCTCAGCCTAGGGACATTCTCCTCCGTGGCAGCGTATGGCATCTCGCAGCTGACGACCACCACCCCCTACCCTTGTGAGAAAACGTTTTCTTCAGCGGTTTGGCGGGGTTAGTCGACGCAGAGGGTTTCCGAGTGACGTCATTCACGGTAGCGACAGTGATGATGGGGAAACGGGTTGTATGCACTAGACCTAGTGATTTACACACTCCTAAAGACATATAAAAACGGGTAGCACCTTGCACAACGATAACACTAGTGCTCACTGATTTATCACCCAATTCTATTAGCATATCAACAGACCCATATATTCTCAATGACTTCTCCCCTGCGTGATTTACAATGACATTACACCGAGAGAGATTAGGTCACTTCAAACCCAATTTGGTAACAAATCTACCCCTACTATACACACTTCTGCCCCAGTGTCTGGAACAGCCTCAACGACGACACACTCACATGAAACTCATGCTTAACCTTTATTTTCACCATCGGCAGTTTCCCCACTGCCGCACATAGGCCTACCTGGCGATTGTCCGCAGGTGGATAGGCAACAGTGCATGACGTAACAGACGCGTCCACAATAGGCGCCGTTTTGGCGGGCTGTTGCCCCCCTTGACAACAGAATTTAGCAAAGTGCCCCACAATACCACACTGAAAACAATTAACATTATCAGCAGGACATTTTCCCTGCCAATGAGAACGACCACCACACTTTTTACACCTGGTATCTGACTTACTGTTACCAGTAGGTTTCAAGCTACTACGGCCACGGCCGTGTCCCTTGTCACTATTATTAGACCTATAGCTAGCAATAATTTTACTTTCACCTTCTAACCCACTTTCAACTAGGCCTAAGCCTATCTCATCCCCTTTTACCAAACTAGCTACGTTTGCCCTTCCACGAGCGCTAATACTATCCTTTTCTGCAGATTCATAAATTTTCACATTTACGTAACAATTTCTGCACAGTATTGAAAACCTCATGATCCTGTAGGATCTCTTGCTTAAGTCCCACATTGCTTAAACCACTTGTTATCCGCTGAACTAACACAAAATCATTCAGATCAGCTCGACAATGGGGACACTTAAACCCACAACTCTAAGGCCAATTGTTGGCACCTATGCACAAAATGATTTCGCGGTTTTCTTGATCGCCTTGTTGGTCGCTTGAGAAAAAACTTGTCCCCTCATGCCACTGCCTTATTCACAGACTTCGTCGTGATCTCCTCCAGTCTGTCGAATGCCTCAGAGGTCGTTAATGAGTTCCACCTGAAACCTCTGAGTGCGTTTGCTCATAGTCATCCCTTAACTTCTCATCGCAGTTTAACCGGATACTGATAAGTGCATTCTCCTCCTGAGACGTTTCCTAAGGCCAGCCAATCACTCATAGAGCGACACCATTCTCGAAAACTGCTTTGTGTCATCTCATAGCTACACTTCTCAGGGCACATCGCCCTAACACCTGCCGAGGCTGAACCATGTGGTCTTCCTTGTGCCATGAGGCCAAACCAAAGACTGTAACAAGTCCTGTCCCTCGTGGTGCCGGCGGTGCCGGTGTTGCATTCCTGCTTGCAGTGCCCCTGGGGGAACGTCTTGCTGTGCCCATGGGTGTGTTGTGATGGCCTCGTCTCAGCATCTTGTAGTCCTGCTTTGGAACGAGAATCACTGCGCCATGTAAGCAGTTAGAACATACTCAGGACCAGTTGATTCCTTTAATGTTACATGAGTTTGATTACAGATCAAGGGATGAGCGGGAACTGACTTGTCTTTTCCCGAACCCCGTGCAAAGAGATACACATAACAGGGAAAACATATCGTACCTCAAATGGAACATTAAACCTACACCTCGTTTAAGGCCTCGCTGGTCTCGCCTACTTCATCTGTCCGCTTTCTGTTGTTGATTCCTCTCTGACATTACATTCGAGTGGAATGACTAGATTCAATGGTCTCGTAAACTGGATGCTCAGCGAATTCTGGCAATTCTGCATTATGAAGTCTTCCTTGGCACCGAATGACACCACTTTCATCAACATAAAGTCCTAATTGTCTGATAAGATTCCTTAACTCAGAGGGAACTCTAGAACTGGTTGTAACCCATTAGTCAACGCATAATATAGCGTTGGAAAAGCTTGACGTTGCATGATTCTGATTAAAACAAGTTAAATTATTACTTTCCCTGAATTTATCAGGAAATATTCTTCTCCCAAACAAGATCAATCTACCTACAATCCTTAATGCATGTTTCAATGAGGAGAACTCAGAACATGTAAATACAAGTACAACATCATCAGGGTTTCTCAAAACTGGTTCTACAATAATTTCATTTACATTAACAGACTCTATGTAAACTACATCCTCTTGTTCTGGTTCTGGAAACTTATTTTTGTCAACAATCCAGGTCGGGCCATGAAACCACAAACCTGACTTACTCAAAAGAGACATTGAATACCTCGTGTAACTAAATCAGCAGGATTATCCTCGCTCTTGACATATAGCACTTGATGTTATGACTGGACTTCAAGTCCTTGATTTCCTTTACTCTGTTGATTACAAACACTTCTTTAGATCTTTCATAAAAACACCCACTCAACGCTACTTTGGAGTCACTCCAAACAGTACAGTCTGAAAATTTATCCCCAAAAATCTCTAACAAATGAACAGCTAGGCGATGCCTATAGTCAAAGCAAGTAATTCTTGACGGGGATAGTGAGTGAGGGGCTCGGGGCTACACGAGACTTACTAATTAGCAAGTGACTTGTGTGCTTACTGCTAACAACATACGCACAGGCTCCATAAGCCACATGAGAGGCATCAACAAATACATGTAAGCAACAAGTTTTCCTTCATTAAACAAGATCTAGGGATCTTGATCTCCTCAATAGAATTGAGTTGGTTTAACAATTCATCGAACTCTTTCTTTAAATCCATCATCAGTTCGTCATCCCAGTCAGTTTTCAGTTCCCACAATTTCTTCACAAATAGTTTTCCCTTGATTGCTACGGGCGTTAATATTCCCCAAGGATCAAAGATGGTTGATAGGAGAGACACAACCTTTCTCTTCGTCAAAGTACAAACATTTCCTAGATTATTCAAATAGTAGCAATCTGAGAGGCATCTTTACACTCAATGAGTCATTACAGGTATCCCACAAGAGACCGAGTAGTTTTACTGCATTCAAGTTGACAGTATCTGGGCTATGTTTATCATTAAATGAACTCAAATTGCTTAGCCTATTCTCCCAAAGGCATATAGCTTCCCAACATAATGTGGTTTACCTTATTACTCTCGAGTTTCTAAATCTTCACATTTCTCATAAGTTTTTCATAAAGTTATCCACATAAAAGGACTTCTTTACTGAACTGGCAATGGGATCTGAATGGTTTTGCAAATGATACTGTATTGTCTGATTCAGCAGAAAAGTGAATAAGTTGCTACCAAACAATAAAACCTTAAATCTAAAAGTCTTGGCATGCTTAAAATCTCTATCAGCAAACCATAAGAATCTTGTGAAATCTCTGTGATTTTCATTAATTCTTATTCTAAAGGAAAGCTTTACGTATGTCTGCTACTACATCTATTTGTTCTGACGAAATTCCAGCAGCATATCTGTCAATTTCGTCGCCAGATTAGGTCCCGCATGTAAACAATCATTGAGGGACTTTGCATGGTGTGACTCCTTACTACTTGCATTGAAAACTATCCTAATTGGAGTCGTAGCAGATTCCTTGAAAACTGGTGGTGAGGTAAATAATGATTAATGCCATCAACTGATCAAAGGAGTTATCTTCTAACTTTACCTCCTCAATAAATCCTAACTTAACATACTCCTCTAAAACAGACTGATATTGATCAAACATGACTGGTTTAGACTGAAAGGTTCTCTTAAGTGAATATAATTGACCTAAGGCTTTTCTATAACCCGTAGGGGGTCTGGCATCGCTCTTAAATGGCAAATCAATCGTATATTTTTTTATCAGTCTTTACAATAGTCTCATTGAAATGTTCGATCGCTGCTTGATCGTTATAGGATCGTGCATCCTTCCCGAGGCCGATCGTATCTAATGACCAAAGTCTAGAAATATCCTAACCGTCAAGAGGATTTACAGAAGCAGTGACTCTCGAGCAAACTATACTCTGTGTACTTATTACAGATCTTACATTTTCATCATCACTGATAACATTACAAGCCCAATTGGGTATAAGACCAAAAATAACAGCACCGGCGGTGGTACCAAGCAAACATGCATCATCATATTTATCGTGACAATACACAAATGCATTATAATAATCAGCATCAATAATCAAACCTATATCACTGAGGGTATCTGATTCAATATTCTTATCTGCCAGTTTAACACCTCGTTCTTGCAATCGCAGATACACGTTGCGTAGACCAGGTGTGCGTATGGAAATGTTAACATGATTACAAACAACAGCATTTAATTTGATACGTTTAGTACCTGCTCGAACCATTACTCTTACTACATCAAAGATTTCAGTTTCAACATTATCTCCAAACGGATTAAATGTAAGTTCCACTTGCTTTATGGGCACTTTCATTTCTCAACAACATCTGGGTTAATGAACGTTCTTTGAGATCCGCTATCTAAAAATGCTCGAACCGGGATCCGATTCGCATCATTACTCAAAAGAAGGGTGGCTGTCGGTAACGCTCTCGGTCGAAGAGATGCGACATTTTTCACAGCTACTTGATTACTGTTAACATTATTCTGAGAATTACTCTGATTATTCGTAGCCGGTGATTTCTGACTAGTCCTGAAACTAGGCTGCGATTGAGCAGTTTCTATTGGCTTGTTATCAACTCTACTATGACCTGATTTGGTGCTAGAAGGTTGCTGAGACGAATTTACATTGACGCTCGTAGAATTAGGTAATAGTCTAGCACATAGGAATGTATGATGTTTACCATTACAGTTAAAACAATATGTCTTACTCTTACTGTTACATTCAAATAAACGATGACCCTTTCGTAAACAACCAAAGCATAGTTGTAATTCATTGATACGAGCTCTTCTAGTCTCTAAAGTATTGTATTTCGTGCAGACCTTACCAGCTGTGTTCGCCTTGACAAAAACAACAAGAAAAAGTTATTTTCTTAGGGGTATTTTCAACAATAGTTCTGAAAGCACCACTGGGCGAATTAGCTTGACGCTCGTTTTTCGAACTCGTGTTACGATCCTTGCCACTCTTAACTGGGTTTGACGGTGATGGGGCGTGGGGTTATATGCTATTACTTCTACCTAAACGCTCAATTAATTTCTCAATGCCCTTTCTCATTGATCTACACTGAGTTCACAAGTATCATGTCTCTGATACAAGGCTTGCAATGTTTCTTTTGATAAACACCGCTTGATAATTGCTTTAGAGTCACCGCTCGTATTACCTGGTAAAGCGTCTAACTGATGAACGATGCTATTCCATTTCATAAGGAAATCCATCAGTTGCTCTGCATCATGCTCAGGGTGCGGTAAACTTAACAGCCGATTTCTTAAGTTCTCTTCTAATTTCCCAACGTTGGAAAAACGAGTTTTCAGTAGGTTTATCGCTGCACTATAATTAGCTGGAGTTATAGCTAAACCCTCAACAGTTTCGCGTGCTTTACCCTTAAGATAACTAGTCAGCATAGCAAACTTGATGACATCATTCATGCCCATCATGAATAACTGCTTTAAAAACAGTCCAAAAAGGATACCATAGCTCAATTTTGCCATCAAAAGTAGGTATCGTAATTTGAGGCAACTTAGGTTGTGGAATACTAGGGGTAGCAGGTACCGCAGGTGTCGGATTAACAGGGTGTGGGCGCGGGCGCTTGGGCGGGCGCGGGTGTGGGTGCTGCTAACCGATCGGTGCGTTTGGGAGATTTCTGTCCTCGCTAGAGAGGTAACCGTTAGTCCTCGTTATAGCATTTACTAATTCCTCGACCCTTAATCTCTTTATAATATTCAGAAGCGGCTGTCTGTAGTGAACTAGCTGCTTTCTGAAGGGACCCTAAACGCAGCTTAATTACTGCTGTAGACAACTGTTCAACACGTTTTACCTCATTCAAACGTCGTTCGATTTCACTTATTGCAGCCTCATACAAAATGAGTGCATTACTACAACTGTCTGCATCCCTGGTGAAAATATTAAGGCAAAATCACCTTACAAAACATACTAAGTTGACAATAACAATTTCAATATAAATCTCAATAATATCGAAGTAACAACAGTTCTTCGAAAAACACTATTACACAGAAAAACATTCAAGTTAACAATCTGTGTTCTACAAAAATAATTCAGTCAATACCATATTACAAAACTCTTATTCAAAAGTCAAATTGCAATGAGATGGAAGAATACATATCGTCTCGTTACATCTCAATACTTATATGTGAACCACATCTACCTTCAAAAAAGGAGAATGACACTCACCTAGTTGTCGACCTTTTATCTTAGGTTGTCGTGTGTGTGTGAGTGTGGTTGTTCAAAAAAACTATGTGCTACCATAAAATGACTCTAACTAAGGGAAAAGGGGCTGTAAACAATCCAACAACAAACGATGGTGATATAGAATGATCTGATTCCAAGTTACAAAGTCCAAAATAATGTGTTCAGTATCCAGAATAACTAATTCAGAAGTATTTAAACATCCGGTTCGAAGAACCAAGAATGGAGAGAAGCTGTGGCGAAAAAGATGGACTTATAGTGGACTGTATTATATGCTTAACTTTGTTACTTGGTCAAAAACCGCTAAAGGCCTTACGTAACAACTCCACAAAACTCCCTTTGCGGTTTCTAAATTACGGGGAGATATCTCTCAACCCAGTTCATTATTAACGAGGATAACACACCAATATCATTAATGAGTAGTAGCACAATTAAGTACTTTCACTTACTGAGCAGTCCTTGTAGACATGAACTCAGATAATAAATCCCTACACGAGATACGACGAGAGGTACATGCCTCTCTCTCTCTCTCTCTATCTCTCTCTCTCTCTCTCTCTCTCTAAATGTTGCGAGTGCTCACGGGTTGATTTTCAGATCTTAGAGGACCGCTGTGTTATCTCGTTTCTAAAAGTTATTTGCATAACCTTAAAGTATGAACACAATAAAGGTTTATCAGATCAATTTATATTCACCATCCACAAAACTGAAACATAGGAAAAATGAAATAAAATCGAGGGATATTGAAACGCATTTGATAAATGTAAAGTTAAAATTAATTTAATAACTAAAAGTTAAACATATCAAAGAGTTATAACATATAAGTGACAAATGTAATTAATCACTCAAGGGGAATTGTAAATCAATGGCACTCAAATGAAACAAATTACGACAAAATTCAAAGAATCAGGGCAATCGCCCTTTCTAAATCCACACACACATCACTACACAAACTAGATAACAGGTCACCTCAAAAGTTGAGCCAAGAAGTTGTTCGTTCCGTCCTGCATTCGGGTTTTGTTGGGGAAAAGAGACAAGTTATTCAATTACCACGAATGTAGAACTGACGTACAAGGTTTTCATGAACATAAAAAACTTTACAATAATTATCAAGTTCGTTGTCAAAAATAAATTCCAAATATTAAATGTAGTGAATTAATTGGTGTGTGCCAATACAATTTTGGGCGATATCATGCCCATACAGTGTACTACGCACATACGCATACACGCTCCTAGAGAGGCACGCAAAGGAGCGTTCAGAGGGGCGAACTACTACCCTTCCTTTCCCCTCCCGATCTTTTGACCTCTCCTAATGGCTTCTCTGGCGAGAGGCACAAACAAGACCCAATGACACCAACTCTTACCATACGTAATATGCGCAATACATTCACCAAGAACAATTTCATATATATAAAGACAATGAAATTATCATAAACAAAACAGTAATTATACTTCGTTACTAAAACGTCTACCGACGTTATGTCAAAAGACTTCGTCTTTGTGTAAAATCATCTTTTCGGTGCTAACCACACCACAGATACTACGTACTAGAACATAGCAAATCAGATAAAATAATGTTAAGAGTGTCATTCTCGAATAGATGTGGTTCTTTCACCCTTATTATGTCCATGCAATTTAGACGTACATATCTTTGTCTGTCGATTACCTGACAGACGGCAAATACGCTGTGAAAATCAATCAATAATTTCTTATGAGACAGACACTAATAACTATAATAAAAGAAAAATAGCACGGAAACAAGTGAATACACAAAAACATTACAAAATAAAATCGTTGTGAGAGGAATTCCTCACAATGTCTTACTTAGTTACGGTTATCATTATCGCAATCCCAAGGGTGCAACGAATAATAAAACTCCCAAGTTCACAGTGACGACTGTTACCAATTTAACCCACAAATTAACAATGCAGCTCACTCTCCTTATAAAGGGTTTATTTTGTATATGGGATCCTATTCATCATATAATTGGGTCACTTTTTGCCATTCACTGCGGTCATTCGCTTCCAAGAACAGCGCATCGCTCTATTCTCAGAATCTAAAAAGTAGAATATCGATTATATTTTGAATGACTTTCCGGAATTCTCAGAAGTTGTATTTTACCCAGTCCAGCGAATTGTTTATTGGCTTATTTATGCTTATCGATATCTGATAGTCACAGCTACGGATATGGGTGCATTGAGCTATTCCTGCTCTCTCCTTTATTTATTATTTTTTAAAGCTTATCAAATACAGGAACATATATAATATATATATATATATATATATATATTGTGACGAGCTGTCACATTAAATATTGTAAATAAAAAAAAAAAGAATTATTAAAAATACAGTTTTGTATTTTCTGTAAACATTCTTGTAAATTGTTCTGTTCGTATTTAAGCACTTTCTGTTCCTGTTTAAATGCTCCTTGGACACACTCTAGTCCAGTACTTTAAAAAGTTTACATTTGTTCTGAAAAGAATGTAACGGATGAGAGAATCACAGCTGTTCATACAGTCAACATCTGCTCGCTATTTTTTATTGGTGCTTAATTGTGGTGTAAAAGTGATTATTATTATATATTAGTGGGTGCATTATAGTTTTTGTATTAAAGTGAAATATTTCTCGAGTGTTTCCTTATTCTTGTGTCTGGATCTTGGTGTTTTGGGTTATTAGGATTTTTTATTAAGTGGTATATTTAAGTGCTAAGTAAAAGTTAAGTTTTAAAGTGAACATAATTCAGTGATAAACTGCAACAGACATATTTTGTTTTGGTGGTAAATTTTTTTATTATTGCCCGCTGACTTGTATTATAACAAGGCCATTACATCGTTACCATACCACCTGGTAAAGAATATACTTGCAGTGGTGATATGTATATATGTGTATATGTGTATATGTGTATGTGTATGTGTATATGTGTATATGTGTATGTGTATA
>NC_087221.1:52400454-52417635 GCF_015104395.2 Macrobrachium nipponense
CACCGAAAATGGAACCCAACAATTTCGTCACAGTGACGGTATAGCTGAGTCATGGGTGCGGCTGGTCTCATTTCGCTTTTATGCATAAGCCTCTCTCTCTCTCTCTCTCTCTCTCTCTCTCTCTCTCCAACTTATTTGTTGCTTTTGCCTTTTAAAGCTCAAACAATGCAATTAAATTATGTTGACTGGTGAGAAAAGACGTGCTCTCTCTCTCTCTCTCTCCCTAAAAAGTTTGACATAATAATAGAAAAATTGGATGATATATGTAGAAATCACAAGGACTGGACTATTCCTCCTATCCGGATACTTTAACTTTCCTTTAGTAGATTGGAAGAACGAATTGGAGAATAGTCGGTTGTATTTATAAATATAAAAAAGAGAGTAATAGTAGTGCAGAAGATAAAAGGCAATTCGAAAAGCTATTAGATATGCTACTAGAATACAATATTCAACAAATAAATCACCTGCCAACAAGAAAGGAAAATACTTTCGACCTAGTATTCGTGAACGAGGTGGATTATGTTAAAGAAATAATAGTTTATAATAAATACGAGTATTTCAGACCATAATGGCATAGAATTAACAGTCCACTCCAAAGCAAGTGAAAACAGAGATAAGCAAGAAATGAAAAAGTGGGAAGGATATGGAAAATACAACTTCTACAGCAAAATATAAAATGGTCAGAAATAAATGAAGAATTAAACAAAGATTGGGATAACATTTTCGTAAAGTGATGAACATAAGGGTAAATACGGAGATATTATATAAAATATTAGAGAAAATAGTGGATTAATATATACTGAAGAAGAAAAGGTAAACATCAGTCATGCATACCAAGAGACAGAGGAATCTTGTTCCAGAATATCAGAAAGTGGAAAAAAGGTCTTGCAAAAGAAAAAAATGCATGGAAAGTTATAGAACTAAAAAGTAAGATAGAAAACAAATGCAGAACAAAAGATTATACAATCAAAAGAAAATGAAAAACGGGACTTGGAAGAAAAAACCCTAGTAAATATCAAGCAAAACCCCAAACTATTATACTCGTACACAAAAAAGATGAATAAAAGAATAGAAATTGGCCCTCTAAGAATTGAAGGGAGATTAACGAATGAAAAAAAAAAAAAAAATATGCAACATATTGGCAGAACGATATAAGAGAGAATTCACCCCTAGAATTGATAATGAAGATAATGATATAGAAGTAAGGGACGAAAATAGTGAATATTTAGCTGACATAGATATTAATGAAGCTGATATTGTGCAGGTTATTAATGAAATTAAAAATGGAGCTGCTGCAGGTCCTGATGGTGTCCTGCTATTTTGTTAAAGAAAGTAGTTCATTCTATCGCAAAGCCACTTGCAATATTATTAAGACAAGGTGTAAATACTGGCAAGATTTATGATGAGCACAATTACATATATTACCCCTACTTTCAAAAGTGGATCAAGACTAGAGGCAAGTAATTATAGGCCTGTGAGTCTAACATCCCATATTATGAAAGTGTATGAAAGGGTAATGAAGAAAAATATTATGAAACATTTAATAAAAAATAATTTGTTTAATATAGGACAACATGGTTTTGTACCCGGAAAAAGTACGCAAACCCAACTGTTAGTCCACCGTGAGAACATATACAAAAATATGAAAAGCGGAAATGAAACAGATGTGGTTTATCTAGACTTTGTAAAAGCTTTTGACAAGGTAGACCATAATATATTAGCGAAGAAAATTAGAAAACATAACATAGTGGATAAAGTAGGAAGATGGTTAAAAGAATTTTTACACAACAGAAACCAGATAATTATTGCAAACGATGAGAAATCTGATGAAGCTAAGGTAATATCCGGTGTGCCACAAGGTACGGTGTTAGCTGCATTATTGTTTGTTATTATGATTGCAGACATAGACAGTGATTTTAAGGACTCGGTAGTGAGTAGTTTCGCCGATGACACAAGAATAAGTAGAGAAATTACTTGTGATGAGATAGGAACGCGCTACAAAGAGACCTTAACAAAGTATATGATGGGGCAGAGGTAATAGGATGGTATTTAACTCTGATGAATTTGAATCAATATGGAGACAGAGAAGGAAAGCTATATGCATATAGGGGACCTAATAATGAGACAATCACAAATAAGGAAACAGTTAAAGACCTTGGTGTGATGATGAATAGGAACATGTTATGCAATGATCAAACAGCAATTCTATTGGCAAAATGTAAAGCAATAATGGGAATGTTGTTACGGCACTTCAAAACAAGAAAAGCTGAGCACATGATTATGCTTTATAAAACATATGTTCATAGTCCACTTGAATATTGCAATATGATATGGTACCACACTATCAAAAGGATATTGCCACAAATAGAGAGTGTACAAAGGTCCTTTACAGCTAGAATAGAAGAAGTTAAGGATCTTGACTACTGGGAAAGACTACAATCCTTAAAATTATATAGTCTAGAAAGGAGAAGAGAACGCTACATGATAATTCAAGCATGGAAACAGATAGAGGAATAGCCGAAAACATCATGGAGCTAAAAATATCAGAAAGAGCAAGCAGAGGTAGATTAATAGTGCCCAAAACTATACCAGGAAAAATAAGGAAAGCACACAGAACATTAATCCACTATGCACCAGCATCGATAATGCAGCGTCTATCAATGCGTTGCCAGCTCATCTGAGGAATATATCAGGAGTGAGGGTAGATGTGTTTAAGAATAAGCTTGACAAATATCTAAGCTGCATCCCAGACCATCCAAGATTGGAAGATGCAAAATATACCGGAAGATGTGCTAGCAACTCTCTGGTAGACATTAGAGGTGCCTCACACTGAGGGACCTGGGGCAAACCCGAACAAGATGTAAGGTCTGTAAGGAAAGGTAAGGTCTCTCTCCCCGGTCAAGACTCCCCAGCTTAGTGATTACCAAGTCGTCCATTTCATTAAGATAAGACTAATTTAATTGCATCGGCATTTGAGCATGTTAAATTGGAGAGTCTATATATATATATATATATATGTATATATAATATATATATATATATATATATATATATAATAATGAATATGCAAATTTAAGTTTAGTTTTATATAAAACACCAACTTTCCAGTTTATCGTCTTACTATTGAAATTGCAAAGTTATCTCATTCTTAATGCCTGCATCTTCTAGAGGAAGCTTCGTTGAAATATCATACTTACTAATTGCAAAGATTTTGGCAATTTACTTTTCATATGACGTCATTTTTTCATTAACATATTACTCTTGTCATCTGAGTCTTAGATTGTTTTTATTTTTTTTTTGTTAAGAACAATATTCAAATAGCAAAATAAATAGCGTTTAAACTTTCCCTTGCACAAGTCGCCATTTTTCATAATATAATCCCTTAAAAGTTTCAAAATAAATACCTGATCTTTGAACTTCTACCAATTTCGTTCGTCAGCGTCATATTCTGCATTCTTTTAAATGTCATTTTGTTAACCGTCGTCTTGCTTTTCAAATCCTAAAATAGAAACCTCTTAACTAACAAGGCGCGCATAAAGCGTCCTGTAATTATATCACGACAGGTAATTACAACTCGGGAGTCTCCTCAACGCCTCGGCCGCAAACCAACGTTTAATACGTTGCTGCTCATTACCCAAGTGGCATTTCTGAGAAGGAACGTTTCCTCATATCTAATCTCGCCTCTGAGTTAAGCTTGGATGCGGTTTATGACAAGTGATCTGGTCAAAATAGAATTTTTTTTATTATTATTATTTTTTCCCTAATGAGCGTCCTTATATGTTATTATTGTTGTTGGTTTTAGATTAATCTGTCTTTACGACAGCTAGGATTCTTGCTTACAAAACTTCTCTTTTTTTATTTATTAATTATTATAACCCAATTTGCAATATAATAATCCCACTCGACAGGGTGACTGGCTCTATTCTTTTCCATCGCCAAGTGTTGCCGAGTTGTCTTCTGACATGTTATAATATATGCATGTTTCTATGTATATGTTTGTCGTAAATATATATTATATATATATATATATAATTATATATCTATATATATATATATATATATATATATATATATATATATATATTAAATATATATATATTATATATAGATATAATTTATTTACGACAAACATATACATAGAAAACATGCATAGTGACAAAACTATTCTGGCATACAAGCTGGGGAAAGCATTTTCTTACAAACTAGGCGAAGATTGTCCATAAGGGACTAAGTAAATGGCTTTAGTTACTTAAAAATAGGAGAAATTAAAATTAAAGAATGAGTAGACACAAAGAGTCAATAGGATTACAAGTGAACCCATGCCCTTTCGTTCTAGACACATTCCTCTGGATACATTGTGTTATCACCCACGCAGAAGAATATTTATTTGAAAAAAACGTATTCAAAGAATATTTTACCTTTTCCATCATTACTGGTGGTTACAAGTAGCTTAACATTTAACTGTAAACAGGCTGGACATGTATCATGTACAGGATACTAGGATAAACTATTCAGAGGTCTGCCTGCATATTTCAGCAGCTGGTTTTAACAAATATTCTGCAATTAACTTATCAAGTTCACATTTAATGTATTACTGAATTTACTTGGAATATGTCTTACTTAGTTACAGTTATCATTATCGCAATCCCAAGGTTGCAACGAATAATAAAACTCTCAAGTTCACAGTGACGACTGTTACCAATTTAACCCACAAATTAACAATGCAGCTCACTATCCTTATAAAGGGATTATTTTGTATATGGGATCCTATTAATATAATTGGGTCACTTTTGCCATTCACTGCGGTCATTCGCTTCCAAAGAACAGCGCATCGCTCTATTCTCAGAATCTAGAAGGAGGATATCGATATATTTTGAATGATTTTCCGGAATTCTCAGAAGTTGTGTTTTACCCAGTCCAGCGAAATGTTTATTGGCTTTTTTATGCTTATCGATATCTGATAGTCACAGCCACGGATATGGGTGCATTGAGCTATTCCTGCTCTCTCCTTTATTTATTATTTTTTAAAGCTTGTCAAATACAGGAACTACGTATATATATATATATATATATATATATATATATATATATATCTATACATATATATATGTATAATATTATATATATATATATATTATATATATATATATATATATATATATATATAGTTCCTGTATTTGATAAGCTTTAAAAAAATAATAAATAAGGGAGAGAGCAGGAATAGCTCAATGCACCATATCCGTAGCTGTGACTATCGATATCGATAAGCATAAATAAGCCAATAAACCAATTCGCTGGACTGGGTAAAATACAACTTCTGAGAATTCCGGAAAGTCATTCAAAATATATCGATATTCTACTTTTTAGATTCTGAGAATAGAGCGATGCGCTGTTCTTTGGAAGCGAATGACCGCAGTGAATGGCAAAAGTGACCCAATTATATTAATGAATAGGATCCCATATACAAAATAATCCCTTTATAAGGATAGTGAGCTGCATTGTTAATTTGTGGGTTAAATTGGTAACAGTCGTCACTGTGAACTTGAGAGTTTTATTATTCGTTGCACCCTTGGGATTGCGATAATGATAACCGTAACTAAGTAAGACATTGTGAGGAATTCCTCTCTCAACGATTTTATTTTCTAATGTTTTTGTGTATTCATTTGTTTCCATGCTATTTTTCTTTTTATTATAGTTATTAGTGTCTGTCTCATAAGAAATTGATTGATTTTCACAGCGTATTGCCGTCTGTCAGGTAATCGACAGACAGGAACTATGTTACTGTATTTGTATTCATGTGAAAACTAAATATATTCGCATGCCCATATATTTTGTAAAGATATGTACGTCTACATTGCATGACATAATAAGGGTGAAAGAACCACATCTATTCGAGAATGACACTCTTAACATTATTTTATCTGATTTTGCTATGTTCTAGTACGTAGTATCTGTGGTGCGGTTAGCACCAAAAAGATGATTTTACACAAAGACGAAGTCTTTTGACATAACGTCGGTAGACGTTTTAGTAACGAAGTATAATTACTGCTTTAGTTATGATAATTCATTTGTCTTTATACATATGAAATTGTTCTTGGTGAATGTATTGCGCATATTACATATGGTAAGAGTTGGTGTCATTGGGTCTTGTTTGTGCCTCTCACCAGAGAAGCCATTAGGAGAGGTCAAAAGATCGGGAGGGGAAAGTAAGGGTAGTAGTTCGCCCCTCTGAACGCTCCTTTGCGTGCCTCTCTAGGAGCGTGTATGCGTATGTGTGTAGTACACTGTATGGGCATGATATCGCCCAAAATTGTATTAACACACACCACCAATTAATTCACTACATTTAATAAATATGTTGAAGTTGCACTATTATATTTGGAATTTATTTTTAACAACGAACTTGATAATTATTGTAAAGTTTTTTATGTTCATGAAAACCTTGTACGTCAGTTCTACATTCGTGGTAATTGAATAATTTGTCTCTTTTCCCCAACAAAACCCGAATGCAGGACGGAACGAACAGCTTCTTGGCTCAACTTTTGAGGTGACCTGTTATCTAGTTTGTGTAGTGATGTGTGTGTGGATTTAGAAAGGGCGATTGCCCTGATTCTTTGAATTTTGTCGCAATTTGTTTCATTTGAGTGCCATTGATTTACAATACCCTTGAGTGATTAATTACATTTGTCACTTATATGTTATTACTCTTTGATATGTTTAACTTTTAGTTATTAAATTAATTTTAACTTTACATTTATCAAATGCGTTTCAATATCCCTCGATTTTATTTCATTTTTCCTATGTTTCAGTTTTGTGGATGGTGAATATAAATTGATCTGATAAACCTTTATTGTGTTCATACTTTAAGGTTATGCAAATAACTTTTAGAAACGAGATAACACAGCGGTCCTCTAAGGTCTGAAAATCAACCCGTAAGCACTCGCAAACATTTAGAGAGGGAGAGAGAGAGAGAGAGAGAGAGGCACGTACCTCTCGTCGTATCTAGTGTTGGGATTTATTATCTGAGTTCATGTCTACAAGGACTGCTCAGTAAGTGAAAGTACTTAATTGTCATACCACTCATTAATAATATTGGTGTGTTATCCTCGTTAATAATGAACTGGGTTGAGAGATATCTCCCCGTAATTTAGAAACCGCAAAGGGAGTTTTGTGGAGTTGTTACGTAAGGCTTTTAGCGGTTTTTGACCAAGTAACAACGTTAAGCATATAATACAGTCCACTATAAGTCCATCTTTTTCGCCACAGCTTCTCTCCATTCTTGGTCCTTCGAACCGGATGTTTAAATACTTCCGAATTAGTTATTCTGGATACTAAACACATTATTTTGGACTTTGTAACTTGGAATCAGATCATTCTATATCACCATCGTTTGTTGTTGGATTGTTTACAGCCCCATTTCCCTTAGTTAGAGTCATTTTATGCTGGCACATAGTTTTTTTGAACAACCACACACACACACACACACACACACGACAACCTAAGATAAAAGGTCAACAACTAGGTGAGTGTCATTCTCCTTTTTTGAAGGTAGATGTGGTTCACATATAAGTATTGAGATGTAACGAGACAATGTGTATTCTTCCGTCTCATTGCAATTTGACTTTTGAATAAGAGTTTTAAAATACGGTATTTACTGAATTATTTTTGTAGAACACAGATTGTTAACTTGAATGTTTTTCTGTGTATCAGTGTTTTTCGAAGAACTGTTGTTACTTCGATATTATTGAGATTTATATTGTAATTGTTATTGTCAACTTTGTATGTTTTGTAAGGTGATTTTGCCTTAAAATTTTCACCATAGATGCAGACAATTGTAGTAATGCACTCATTTTGTATGAGGCTGCAATAAGTGAAATCGAACGACGTTTGAATTAGGTAAAACGTGTTGAACAGTTGTCTACAGCAGTAATTAAGCTGCGTTTAGGGTCCCTTCAGAAAGCAGCTGATTCACTACAGACAGCCGCTTCTGAATATTATGAAGAGATTAAGGGTCGAGAATTAGTAAATGCTATAACGAAGACTAACGGTTACCTCTCTAGCACGGACAAAGAAATCTCCAAACTCACCGATTGGTTAGCAGCACCCACACCCGCGCCCGCCCCAGCGCCGGCGCCCACACCTGTTAATCCGACACCTGCGGTACCTGCTACCCCTAGTATTCCACAACCTAAGTAGCCTCAAATTACGATACCTACTTTTGATGGCAAAATTGAGCAATGGTATCCTTTTTGGACTGTTTTTAAAGCAGTTATTCATGATAGGCAGGACATGAATGATGTCATCAAGTTTGCTATGCTGACTAGTTATCTTAAGGGTAAAGCACGCGAAACTGTTGAGGGTTTAGCTATAACTCCAGCTAATTATAGTGCAGCGATAAACCTACTGAAAACTCGTTTTTCCAACGTTGGGAAATTAGAAGAGAACTTAAGAAATCGACTGTTAAGTTTACCGCGACCCTGCATGATGCAGAGCAACTGATGGATTTCCTTATGAAATGGAATAGCATCGTTCATCAGTTAGACGCTTTACCAGGTAATACGAGCGGTGACTCTAATGAGAAAGCAATTATCAAGCGGTGTTTATCAAAAGAAACATTGCAAGCCTTGTATCAGAGACATGATACTTGTGAACTCAGTGTAGATCAATTGAGAAAGGGCATTGAGAAATTAATTGAGCGTTTAGGTAGAAGTAATATGCATAACCCCACGCCATCACCGTCCAACCCAGTTAAGAGTGGCAAGGATCGTAACACGAGTTCGAAAAACGAGCGTCAAGCTAATTCGCCCAGTGGTGCTTTCAGAACTATTGTTGAAAATACCCCTAAGAAAATAACTTTTTCTTGTTGTTTTTGTCAAGGCGAACACAGCGGTAAGGTCTGCACGAAATACAATACTTTAGAGACTAGAAGAGCTCGTATCAATGAATTACAACTATGCTTTGGTTGTTTACGAAAGGGTCATCGTTTATTTGAATGTAACAGTAAGAGTAAGACATATTGTTTTAACTGTAATGGTAAACATCATACATTCCTATGTGCTAGACTATTACCTAATTCTACGAGCGTCAATGTAAATTCGTCTCAGCAACCTTCTAGCACCAAATCAGGTCATAGTAGAGTTGATAACAAGCCAATAGAAACTGCTCAATCGCAGCCTAGTTTCAGGACTAGTCAGAAATCACCGGCTACGAATAATCAGAGTAATTCTCAGAATAATGTTAACAGTAATCAAGTAGCTGTGAAAAATGTCGCATCTCTTCGACCGAGAGCGTTACCGACACCCACCCTTCTTTTGAGTAATGATGCGAATCGGATCCCGGTTCGAGCATTTTTAGATAGCGGATCTCAAAGAACGTTCATTAACCCAGATGTTGTTGAGAAATTGAAAGTGCCCATAAAGCAAGTGGAACTTACATTAATTCCGTTTGGAGATAATGTTGAAACTGAAATCTTTGATGTAGTAAGAGTAATGGTTCGAGCAGGTACTAAACGTATCAAATTAAATGCTGTTGTTTGTAATCATGTTAACATTTCCATACGCACACCTGGTCTACGCAACGTGTATCTGCGATTGCAAGAACGAGGTGTTAAACTGGCAGATAAGAATATTTGAATCAGATACCCCCCCCCCCTCAGTGATATAGGTTTGATTATTGGTGCTGATTATTATAATGCATTTGTGTATTGTCACGATAATATGATGATGCATGTTTGCTTGGTACCACCGCGGTGCTGTTATTTGGTCTTATACCCAATTGGGCTTGTAATGTTATCAGTGATGATGAAAATGTAAGATCTGTAATAAGTACACAGAGTATAGTTTGCTCGAGAGTCACTGCTTCTGTAAATCCTCTTGACGGTTAGGATATTTCTAGACTTTGGTCATTAGATACGATCGGCCTCGGGAAGGATGCGCGATCCTATAACGATCAAGCAGCGATCGAACATTTCAATGAGACTATTGTAAAGACTGATAAAAAAATATACGATTGATTTGCCATTTAAGCGCGATGCCAGACCCCCTACGGGTTATAGAAAAGCCTTAGGTCAATTATATTCACTTAAGAGAACCTTTCAGTCTAAACCAGTCATGTTTGATCAATATCAGTCTGTTTTAGAGGAGTATGTTAAGTTAGGATTTATTGAGGAGGTAAAGTTAGAAGATAACTCCTTTGATCCAGTTGATGGCATTAATCATTATTTACCTCACCACCCAGTTTTCAAGGAATCTGCTACGACTCCAATTAGGATAGTTTTCAATGCAAGTAGTAAGGAGTCACACCATGCAAAGTCCCTCAATGATTGTTTACATGCGGGACCTAATCTGGCGACGAAATTGACAGATATGCTGCTGGAATTTCGTCAGAACAAATATGCTGTAGTAGCAGACATACGTAAAGCTTTCCTTAGAATAAGAATTAATGAAAATCACAGAGATTTCACAAGATTCTTATGGTTTGCTGATAGAGATTTTAAGCATGCCAAGACTTTTAGATTTAAGGTTTTATTGTTTGGAGCAACTTATTCACCTTTTCTGCTGAATCAGACAATACAGTATCATTTGCAAAACCATTCAGATCCCATTGCCAGTTCAGTAAAGAAGTCCTTTTATGTGGATAACTTTATGAAAACTTATGAGAAATGTGAAGATTTAGAACTCGAGAGTAATAAGGTAAACCACATTATGTTGGAAGCTAATATGCCTTTGGGAGAATAGGCTAGCAATTTGAGTTCATTTAATGATAAACATAGCCCAGATACTGTCAACTTGAATGCAGTAAAACTACTCGGTCTCTTGTGGGATACCTGTAATGACTCATTGAGTGTAAAGATGCCTTCTCAGATTGCTACATATTTGAATAATCTAGGAAATGTTTGTACTTTGACGAAGAGAAAGGTTGTGTCTCTCCTATCAACCATCTTTGATCCTTGGGGAATATTAACGCCCGTAGCAATCAAGGGAAAACTATTTGTGAAGAAATTGATGGGAACTGGGAAAACTGAAAAACTGGACTGGGATGACGAACTGATGATGGATTTAAAGAAAGAGTTCGATGAATTGTTAAACCAACTCAATTCTATTGAGGAGATCAAGATCCCTAGATCTTGTTTTAATGAAGGAACTTGTTGCTTACATGTATTTGTTGATGCCTCTCATGTGGCTTATGGAGCCTGTGCGTATGTTGTTAGCAGTAAGCACACAAGTCACTTGCTAATTAGTAAGTCTCGTGTAGCCCCGAGCCCCTCACTCACTATTCCCCGTCAAGAATTACTTGCTTTGACTATAGGCATGCGCCTAGCTGTTCATTTGTTAGAGATTTTTGGGGATAAATTTTCAGACTGTACTGTTTGGAGTGACTCCCAAGTAGCGTTGAGTTGGGTGTTTTATGAAAGATCTAAAGAAGTGTTTGTAATCAACAGAGTAAAGGAAATCAAGGACTTGAAGTCCAGTCATAACATCAAGTTGCTATATGTCAAGAGCGAGGATAATCCTGCTGATTTAGTTACACGAGGTATTTCAATGTCTCTTTTGAGTAAGTCAGGTTTGTGGTTTCATGGCCCGACCTGGATTGTTGACAAAAATAAGTTTCCAGAACCAGAACAAGAGGATGTAGTTTACATAGAGTCTGTTAATGTAAATGAAATTATTGTAGAACCAGTTTTGAGAAACCCTGATGATGATGTACTTGTATTTACATGTTCTGAGTTCTCCTCATTGAAACATGCATTAAGGATTGTAGGTAGATTGATCTTGTTTGGGAGAAGAATATTTCCTGATAAATTCAGGGAAAGTAATAATTTACTTGTTTTAATCAGAATCATGCAGCGTCAAGCTTTTCCAACGCTATATTATGCGTTGACTAATGGGTTACAAACCAGTTCTAGAGTTCCCTCTGAGTTAAGGAATCTTATCAGACAATTAGGACTTTATGTTGATGAAAGTGGTGTCATTCGGTGCCAAGGAAGACTTCATAATGCAGAATTGCCAGAATTCGCTAAGCATCCAGTTTACGAGACCATTGAATCAAGTCATTCCACTCGAATGTAATGTCAGAGAGGAATCAACAACAGAAAGCGGACAGAATGAAGTAGGCGAGACCAGCGAGGCCTTAAACGAGGCTAGCCATGTAAACAAAACAACAAAGACGATGGAGAGGACCGAAACCAAGGACGTCGGAGACGGCCTAGAGAGTGTTGCGGAGGATGACCCTACGACCTCAACAGGTTCCCCGCCTCTACAAGTGATGTCTGATCGTCGGCCCATGAGAAGAAAACAGTTGATCCGAGAAGGAGCTTTATAAGGACACTATACATGTGTTGATGAATTTTTGGTGGGGGAGGGTGTGAGGAATTCCCCTCACAACGATTTTATTTTCTAATGTTTTTGTGTATTCACTTGTTTCCATGCTATTTTTCTTTTATTATAGTTATTAGTGTCTGTCTCATAAGAAATTATTGATTGATTTTCACAGCGTGTTGCCGTCTGTCAGGTAATCGACAGACAGGAACTATGTTACTGTATTTGTATTCATGTGAAAACTAAGTATATTCGCATGCCCATATATTTTGTAAAGATATGTACGTCTACATTGCATGACATAATAAGGGTGAAAGAACCACATCTATTCGAGAATGACACTCAACATTATTTTATCTGATTTTGCTATGTTCTAGTACGTATTATCTGTGGTGTGGTTAGCACCGAAAAGATGATTTTACACAAAGACGAAGTCTTTTGACATAACGTCGGTAGACGTTTTAGTAACGAAGTATAATTACTGTTTTAGTTATGATAATTCATTTGTCTTTATATATATGAAATAGTTCATATATATAAAGACGTATGGTAAGAGTTGGTGTCATTGGGTCTTGTTTGTGCCTCTCGCCAGAGAAGCCATTAGGAGAGGTCAAAAGATCGGGAGGGGAAAGGAAGGGTAGTAGTTCGCCCCTCTGAACGCTCCTTTGCGTGCCTCTCTAGGAGCGTGTATGCGTATGTGCGTAGTACACTGTATGGGCATGATATCGCCCAAAATTGTATTGACACACACCACCAATTAATTCACTACATTTAATAAATATGTTGAAGTTGCACACTATTATATTTGGAATTTATTTTTGACAACGAACTTGATAATTATTGTAAAGTTTTTTATGTTCATGAAAACCTTGTACGTCAGTTCTACATTCGTGGTAATTGAATAACTAGTCTCTTTTCCCCAACAAAACCCGAATGCAGGACGGAACGAACCAGTGTTGCCACACGTACGATAATTATCGTACATGTACGATGAAAACGACCTTGGTACGATGCACGATAGCATTTTCCATTATCGTACGGTTTGTGCGATAATTCTAAGGTGTTGATAAGTAATTAATTACAAATACAAATGGTCGGTGAACTCCTCCATGAAACAGACTAATTTCTATAAAAAAGAAAGAATTATTTCAGAGTCCGTACATGGCTTGCCGCCGCTTGTCTCCAATTGTAACGTGGTTCAAAGGCTATTGGAACAGTGGGAGGCACTGAAGCTATTTTTCTCGAAGTGGCTCGCTGAGAAACTATTAGCAACATAGTTGATTATCAACTCCCTTCATGATCCTTTCGTGAAGTTATATTTCATGTTCCTTGACTGGGTTCTTCCAAAGTTTACTGAGTTCAACCAATTTTTCCCGTCAGATAAAGCAGTAATAACAGTTCTCCATGATAAAGTGTCCATGCTATTCAGAGACCTCCTTCTCTCATTTATGGACAGGACCAAATGTACCTAGGAGTTAAAGTTATGCAGGGATTAAAAAACCCCTCCATACAGGAAAAGAAAGCTCAACAGCAGGGGTTTTATCAGAGGTGTAGAAGTTTCCTTGTAGTGGCATGCACACAAATAAAGAAGAGGTATAATTTCAATGATGGTGTCCTGTCAAAGTTAAACTCTCTGTCCAAAAAATGCTCTCTCATCAGAATTCAGAGAAAGAATTCCCTCCTTATTCCCTCTTGCATCTGAGCTTCCTCTGATTGTACCCCCAGATGACCACTCACTACTTCAAAAGCTGAATGATCAATGGAGAATGTTTCCCATATTGCAACATGAACTTCAACATCTCGTTAATGAGTCACCTGATAAGTTCTGGGGAGAAGTGTCCCAAAAGAGTCTTGTTTTTTCAGACGTAGCCAATTTTGCTCTTCTTTACTGCTCTTTGCTTGCCGCACTCTAATGCTGAATGCGAACGAGTGTTCAGTAAAGTTAAACTCTTTAAAACTAAACACAGAAACAGAATGAAAACAAGGACAGTTAATGGGGCTCTTCTCTCTGCTAGTTGCACGTTTATCATGTTCAGCTGGTGACTCTACACCTACAACAATATCATCCAGATATGGATAAACAAAATCATAAAAAGCTAACAATTGGGAAATGAACTTCTGAAATATTGCAGGAGCAGAATGGATACCAAATGGTAAGCGTAAATATGTGTGTTAATTACAAAATATTTACGGTCTTCTGGAGCAACTTCCATTTGCAAATAAGCCTTCTTAAGATCAAGTCTGGTATAATACTTATATCCAGACACACTGGAAATTAATTCTGACATATTAGGTAATGGGAATTTAGATTCATGAAGAATTTCATTTATTTTACGAAAATCCCCACAAACCCTAAGGGATCCATTCTGCTTCTTGACAGTAACAATTGGTGAGGCATAATCTGAGAATTCTACTCTTTCTACAATCTTATTTTTTTCAAGCTCTTGCAGCGCACTCTCAGCCTCACTGCGGACCTTCTGAAAAACAGGAACATGACCAACTTTAGGATACAATCGGGCTTGACAGTTCTTAATTGGTTTCAAACTATCTACATTATATTAAATTCCTACCTATCAAGTTATTTGGGAGTCTGACCCAACAATTATGAATTAACGTCTGAATGATTTTGCTGTTTGTATAGAAAATTATAAACTTTGATCTTCCCAAATACTTTAATTGGCACTTGGTTATAACCCTGCAATTTAGTTCTACAGTTCAGTAATGTACAATTTAACTTCTTGAAATCATCATACTTTAATGTGGAAAGTAGCTGGAACCGGTGTTCAATTTCAAATAAAATGGCTTATGATTCAATTGACAACTCAACAACATAAGGTGAACAGAACTCTTGTTTACTATACATTTCAAATCAACTGACTCATCATTGGATTCCTCTTCTTGGATTATAACTTCATGAGTCTTCTTCCTTCAAGTGGGGTTTCGTCGTTGGCGGCGCTCTTGTGAAAACTAACCTGAAGCTGCTGTACAAACCTAAGAGACAATTGTCATAACTTAATACTTTCGCGAGCTTAAGGTGGATTAAATACACACTTCGTGTAAAGTACTCGAAGCTTTATTGTTCCTTCACTCCGTTACAGGTGGTATAAGTTATAACTTAGGCATAGCGTTACTCTCCTGATCCTGGGCCTGGCTGCTCTTTTCGGATCTTGTTTACATGCTGACCTCTTTTTGACCGGGTCCCGCCAGGATTACAAAGTAGAAGAATAGTAATGTATCTCTATATCAGGGTTGTAATAGTAGCTATATGCAGTATGTATGCTATATTTTTTTTCAGTTTTAGACATCAAAGGTAGTGTTGGAATTGTTTACCAACGAAATTCTGAAATGTCACCCTTGGAGAGATCCGGTCAGGACGACGTAAACAGAACGTAGAAAACAACTATTATTCGATTTTAAGTTGAAATAGGCATTTTCTGATAATTCACAGAACATTCAAAAAGTTGTCATTTATCTCCTGTTTTATTAATCACTGACTTCTCATTTTGCCTTAACATGAGAACTGTGTGTGTGTGTGTGTGTGTAACACACTCGATCGGTGTCCGAGGCAAAACATCCTGTTACACTTCTTTACAGTATATATGGGATTTCTGAATGACGAGTCTAGCGCAAATTCATTTTAATAACACACCAGAAAGTAATCTATCTTTTTATATTTTACTGTAAATGATTTTACATCACATAATAATATAGAAGTTTCACTGGTATATGTGTAACATCTATGGCATTTCAACAGAAGTTCTTCGGTTTCGGCCGACGTCGGTGACGAAGCAAACTTTCATTATATAGAGACTCCTGATTTACAACTATTAACGTCAGTAATTTTATTTATAGTGTATTGAAAAGAGGTGAAGATAACTTTCTACTTATATAATATCAGCAGATTGATCTGAGAACGTAAAATAATGGGTATTTATATACCAGATGGTTTGTTGAGTGTCTTCAAGACCAAGTAATTTCGCTTAAGTTCCTGCAGCAATTTTACAACTGAAGGATACGGGTATGGTAGAAATCAATTAATTTATATTTTACTGGACATCAGTTGCCTTGTGAATGAAAAAGTATTTGTAGATCTATATACTATTCCGCGGAGAGCTAGATTTTAGGCATTTGGACGTTTTTCTATGCAGTTTTACCTCCTATTCGTTTGGGGAACACATGATCAGTGTAAGGCAACTGAAACTCTATAGGCTATATCCCAAAATTATTGCGGACTATAGCGTATATTGGTAATTTGGTATAGGTATTTTAGATGGGTGAAAATACAAGAGCGATATACAAGGATATGTTTTAAATGGTCCATGATACTTTAATGAAGGGTATTAAAGTGCAGCGTGCACTAGCTAAGTAAGGACCTGGTAACTTAGGCTATGTTAGTGGTCTACCAGGCTATGACCTGATACCTAAGGTTTAGTTCAGGTTAGGTAAGGGTAGATTCCCTGCCGATAATTTTATGTTAAGTTCCCAAAGTTAGTTAGGTTAAGTTGCATTCCAGGAGGCGGCAAAAAAAAGTCCGTCTATGTAGGGCCTTCTGTGCCTTTGACTTTGTTACATTGGATTGCAACCCTGTTATTTTAATTCACAGTTCCTTAAATTAGAATAGGTTGGGGGGACGCTCATGAGAGCGAATCCCCCTTGTTAGGATCCCCTGATAGGTGAAGTAAGTCAATGATTTTTCACCCACCCAAATACCTGGCTTTCCTTATAAAAGGGGGAGGGGGGTTTTATTATATAGAAAAAAAAAAACGTGTATTTTGGCCAAGTCCGACGTGCTAGATAGGCTATAAGGCTTTTTTTTTTTCAATTCGTTCAAATGCAAATTTCCTCGTTAATTGTAGCACAGTAA
>NC_087221.1:52418135-52475635 GCF_015104395.2 Macrobrachium nipponense
TTGGGTTCCATTTTCGGTGCAAATATTCGAGCTACAGATATGTCAATAACTTTTTTGGATATTTTTAACAGCGCAGCCGGTAAGCCCCCGTGTCCCAATTATCGCTCTAAAGGTGATATGCCACTGCAGGTGAAAAGAGACGATGGAAATAGCAAAACCGAATTGCAAAACGTTTCAAGTGGAGGTTTCACCAAGATTAGGTCCAAAGGTGTGAATTTTAGCCACTCCCGGGGCAATAATAAAAAAAAAAGTGAAAAATGCGCCGAAGGAGGAGCTCTCTGCATGGAACTCTCAGCCATGGCCCGCTGGTGGCCAGAGCTATTGCAAACAAACGACCACGGCTAAATTTAACCTGAAAAAAATAAAAACTACTGAGGCTAGCGAGCTGCAACTTGGTATGTTTGATGATTGGAGGGTGGATGATCAACATACCAGTCCTCCAGCCTCAGTAGTCTTTAAGAACTGAGTGTCAGGAAATACCCACTGAGACTTAAACAGTTAGTAGCAGTTCCGTGCGCGTCAACAGTAGCTAATTAGCAGCAGTTCTCGCAACTCGAAAAACTAACCCAGACAATTCCTCTAGACTCATGGTTGCTTCTGAAGGGACTTAAACAGCACGTTTCCAAATATGGACATTAAAATATTCTTAAAACTTCAGGTTTTTGAAAGTTTTTCGCAGCATTATTTAAAACCATCATTGGATCTGAATTTTATTTTATGAAACGATATATCAGTAATGAAGTAATCGTAAGAAGCTAATTACTTCGAAAGCTATTATTTGCATTTTCAATAATCTTGGTGATACTGATGATATTTCGAATCTGTCTTATAGTGATAGTCACGGGTATGTTTGCCTATTTTCTAGTTAATTCCGATGAATATTACGATTTGTTCCACAGTTTCCTTAATACTCAATGGTTATGATTCACAGTCAAGTTAGGTCACTACCAATGAATCCTAACCAACCTAACCTAACCTAACTCAACCTAACCGCTCGCCACTTGATGCATGAGTCCAGAGCCTTGCTTAGACGCTAGCGACAGACCTACGGAATTCGATGCACGCGGCAATTCGTTACAAAGTTCGGGAAATTGCTAACAGACCTACGGTATTTGATACAAGCGGCAATGGGGTAGCAACGAGTCCCGAGAACTCACAAGAAAGACTGAGAGAACGTTTTTCTGTTTTCTTTTACGCCACTGCTTAGACACTAGCAACAGAGCCTCGTTGCCTGATGTAAGCGGCAATTGGTTACAAAGTTCAGAAAATTGCAAAAAGACCTACGGTGTTTGATACAAGCGGCAATGGGGTAGAAACGAGTCCCGAGAACTCGTCAAAAAGACACTGAGAAAACGGTTTTCCGCAACAATTGAGCCACAGCAGCAGCCTAATTGAAAGAACACCAGGAGGACTAATTTCCAAATGATTACTCCGACTGGAATTCCCATTTAGGCGTAAGCCTATTAGCCGGGGATTTGCGGAGGCTCATTCACGAATTTCGGGACCTAATCAACTCCGACGTTTAGACTTTACCACGAATCACTGGGTCAGATTGGTTCCAGTTACCTTATTAATTAACTGGCATCCGCGTCGGTGATCTATCCAAATAGACAGGTTCCATTCCAGCGCACGAGAATGATTGGGATGATTGCGCATCACAGAACTTCTGCTGGTTAGATGTCACAGAGTCTCTGGGCTAATTCTGGGATCAGATGAGAGGAATGAAGTCCGTAATAGGAGGTACTACAGGTATACCAAAAGGCTGTAAACAATCGACGAGATGGTGACAAAAACACCCTCATTGTCTATGAACTCGTCTAGAGCCACCACAAGACGAAAATAACAGCATATAACTATTTCTATTTTTGATATTACAATTAACTTGATGATTGTTATGGTTCGTAATGAAAAAATATGAGCCGACACAAGACACGAAAATAACAGAATATAACTATTTTCCTGTTTAATATTATAATCATCCTTATCATTATGGGGATTCCAAATGAACAATTGCTCACGAGGAATAGCTCGTAAAGGTAATTTACTGCCAGGCAACCTTCTACACAACAGAATGCATATGGAACCAAGGGCTGATAAACCTACAAAGGCCCCCAAAGGTGAGAAGAAAAAACTCTTGGGTGAGGGGAAGGAGGAGCTGGAAGCGTAAAAACTACCTGCGTAGATGTGAGGGGAAATGGGGTGGGGAGGTGAAGTCGGGGGGGGGGGGGGATGGATGGTAGGAGGGTGGCAGAGCCGAGTTTGGGTTGAGGGCGGAGAAAGGTAGGTACCTCCGTTTCTATGGCAACCTCTCTTTATAGAGACCATTCCCAGCTGCACACACACACACACACACACACACACACATACAGAGAGAAAGAGAGAGAGAGAGAGAGAGAGATTTCGGACATTTTCTCATTTAAAAAATCCGCATCTTCAAGCTTCTTAATATCCATACTTCTTCTTCAAAGAGTAGCGCACGGCTGTGTTATTAAAAATGTCAGATTCACCATTTTCGGGAGGATTTGGGATGTACTCTATTCACGGTGTAATGCTGTTTCATATACGCAACAACCGGACTGATGGATGATTCTACACGTGGGACATATGCATACACATAGACACACACACACACACACATATATATATATACATTAAGGGATTACTGCCTGGGTTACAAACTTGGTTGTCACGCTTATGAAGCGATCTGCAGCTGCCATCACTCTTAATAAGACATGCGGGTTATATCGGAAGTAAAACGAAATATCATGCTTCTAACAATCAAAGTAGAAGAGAAAAAGATACAAGCTTCTAACAATCAGAGTAGAGGAGAAAAAGATATAAACTTCTAACAAAGTAGAAGAGAAAAACACTTAAGCTTCTAACAATCAGAGTAGAAGAGAAAAAGACAATCAGAGTAGAAAAGAAAAAGATACAAGCTTCTAACAAAGTGGAAGAAAAAAACACTGAAGCTTCTAACAATCAGAGTAGAAGAGAAAAAGACACAAGCTTCTAACAAAGTAGTAGAGAAAAACACTTAAGCTTCTAACAATCAGAGTAGAAGAGAAAATGACACAGGGCTCTAACAATCAGAGTAGAAGATAAATAGATACAAGCTTCTACCAAAGTAGAGGAGAAAAAGACACAAGCTACCAACAAAGAAGAAGATAAAAAGACAAGCTTTTAGCATCAGAGTAGAAGAGAAAAAGACACAGGCTTCTAACAATCAGAGTTAAAGAACATCGCACAAATCACTGCTGAGCCGTTACAAAGGCAAGACCTCGACCAGGTAAGTGAACTAGATAGACAGACTACTACCATAATTGGACTTCTGGCGACTCTTAAAATGATGAATGAGCTTCGGTGACAGCTATAACAGGGATAGAGAGTTGATGAAACTTGGTGTTTCTGAAGGAGAGTAGGGTTGTGTTCTGCAAAGTGGCTAATTATATCAAGAGTTGAATGTCACGAAAGTTAAGGGCAATAAAGTAATGATGGCAAGGAAAGTTGTGGGGTTTGAGATTAATCCTCAGGAAAACTGGAAGGATGAAGTACGCTGCGGAACACATACACACACACACACACACACACACACACACACACATATATATATTATAATATATATATAATATATATATATATAGATATATTATAAATATATGTATGAGATATATATATAAATATATATAGAGAGAGAGAGAGAGAGAGAGAGAGAGAGAGAGAAAGAAACATGTACATGAATATTTGAATGTTTATCTTCGTATCCTCTCAATACCATGGAAGAGAAAATATATGATCAGTAAAAAGAAGGAAAATAGAAAAAAAAGTAAAAAACAAAAGGGCCATCTATGTCGCAGGGTCGTCCTCATAAATTTTCTTGTGGAATTCATAAAATTCATAAATTTTTCCTATTGAATTCCTAAAGCCCCAATAAATTCTCTCGCTGAACCCCTGAACTTCATAAGGGACGGATAATATTCGGTCTGTCTGTCGTCTAAAAATTTTATATATAGTATATTACGTATATTTATAAACGTATGTGTATGTATCCATCTATACATACATACATGAATATGGGAGTCATAATTCAATGTTTCTTCTTTAAATGGTTTAAATAAGAGTCATGAGCGTCCTTCTTTTTTTAAAACGTTGTTATTTTACTTCTAATTCTCTTGGGTGGAGGAATGTTGACACCCTTCAAGCGTTAAGGGTTCACGATCATATTCTGAATTTCCAGAATAGACAAAAACCTTATAATGACGAATCACTGCACTGGCAACGAGACATCTGATGACTCTCACCCAATTAATCAACGGAACGTGTCACAAGGAATTCACTGTGGGAAATGAGGCAAGGCCAATAATACATTCATTTAAGACTGCAAGATTAATCATATTGTGGCGTTACGGCGCGACCGACAACAACTGAACTTCTGACAACAACGGTGGAAGTGCTCAATGAGTGAGTGTCTTTCAATAGATTACTATTATTATTATTATTGAACTAAGGAACCTCCGTAACGAGGCTATAATATTGACAATTAAAAGCCACAGTAGTGTTAAGATATATTATTTTTAGCATTTTAAAAGCCACAGGAGTGTTAAAATATATTATTTTTAGCATTGTACAATAATATATTTTAACGCTACTGTGGCTTTTAATTGTCATTATTATTATTATTACTATTATTATCATTATTATTTTTTTTTTGGTCTATCACAGTCCTCCAATTCGACTGGGTGGTATTTAAAGTGTGTGTTTCCGGGTTGCATCCTGCCTCCTTAGGGAGTCCATCACTTTTCTTTATTATTACTATTATTATTATTATTATTATTTATTTATTTTTTTTTTTTGCTCTATCACAGTCCTCCAATTCGACTGGGTGGTATTTATAGTGTGGGGTTCCGGGTTGCATCCTGCCTCCTTAGGAGTCCATCACTTTTCTTACTATGTGTGCCGTTTCTAGGATCACACTCTTCTGCATGAGACCTGGAGCTACTTCAGCCTCTAGTTTTTCTAGATTCCTTTTCAGGGATCTTGGGATCGTGCCTAGTGCTCCTATGATTATGGGTACGATTTCCACTGGCATATCCCATATCCTTCTTATTTCTATTTTCAGATCTTGATACTTATCCATTTTTTCCCTCTCTTTCTCTTCAACTCTGGTGTCCCATGGTATTGCGACATCAATGAGTGATACTTTCTTCTTGACTTTGTCAATCAACGTCACGTCTGGTCTATTTGCACGTATCACCCTATCCGTTCTGATACCACAGTCCCAGAGGATCTTTGCCTGATCGTTTTCTATCACTCCCTCAGGTTGGTGCTCGTACCACTTATTACTGCAAGGTAGCTGATGTTTCTTGCACAGGCTCCAGTGGAGGGCTTTTGCCACTGAATCATGCCTCCTTTTGTACTGGTTCTGTGCAAGTGCCGGGCATTCACTTGCTATGTGGTTTATGGTTTCATTTTTCGTATTGCACTTCCTACATATGGGAGAGATGTTATTTCCGTCTATCGTACTTTGAACATATCTGGTTCTTAGGGCCTGATCTTGTGCCGCTGTTATCATTCCTTCAGTTTCCTTCTTTAGCTCTCCCCTCTGTAGCCATTGCCAATTGTCATCGCTGGCTAGTTCTTTAGTCTGTCTCATGTATTGTCCGTGCATTGGTTTGTTGTGCCAGTCCTCTGTTCTTTCTGTCTTTCTCCTGTCTCTGTATATTTCTGGGTCTTCGTCTACTTTTATTAGTCCTTCTTCCCATGCACTCTTTAGCCACTCGTCTTCACTGGTTTTCAGATATTGCTCCAGTGCTCTGTTTTCAATGTTGACGCAGTCCTCTGTACTTAGTAGTCCTCTCCCTCCTTCCTTTCGTGTTATGTATAGTCTGTCCGTATTTGCTCTTGGGTGTAGTGCTTTGTGTATTGTCATTTGTTTCCTGGTTTTCTGATCTATGCTGCGGAGTTCTGCCTTCGTCCATTCCACTATTCCTGCGCTGTATCTGATTACTGGCACTGCCCATGTGTTTATGGCTTTTATCATATTTCCGGCGTTGAGTTTTGACTTGAGTATCGCCTTGAGTCTCTGCATATATTCTTTCCTGATCGTGTCCTTCATCTCTTGGTGTTTTATATCTCCTCCTTCCATTATTCCCAGGTATTTGTATCCTGTCTCATCGATGTGTTTGATGTTGCTCCCATCTGGTAGCTTTATCCCTTCAGTTCTCGTTACTTTGCCTTTTTGTATGTTGACTAAGGCGCATTTTTCTATTCCAAACTCCATTCTGATGTCCCCAGATACAATCCTTACAGTCTGGATTAGGGTATCTATTTCCTTGATGCTCTTACCATACAGCTTGATGTCGTCCATGAACATCAGATGGTTGATTTTGTTGCCTCTTTTCTTGAGTTGGTACCCGGCATCCATCTTCTGTGGTACTTTTGTCATGGGAATCATGGCTACTACGAAGAGTAGTGGGGACAGTGAGTCGCCCTGGAAGATCCCTCTCCTGATATTAACCTCTGCTAGTCTTATTCCAGAGCTTGTAAGTATTGTATTCCAGTTGCGCATTGTATTTTTGAGGAAGCTGATGGTATTTTTCTCTGCCCCATATATTTTCAGGCATTCTATTAGCCATGTGTGTGGTATCATGTCGAAGGCTTTCTTATAGTCTATCCATGCCATGCTTAGGTTGGTTTTCCTTATTATTATTATTATTATTATTATTATTATTATTATTATTATTATTATTATTATTATTATTATTATTATTATTGTTATTATCATTATTATTATTGGATAGTCATATAAAACAGGTCTGAAAGTCCACTACTCTGCAGACCAAGCAACCCGCATGAACTCATAGCCAATTTAAAATCTATTCGCAAGCCACAATTAGGAGCCTTAATAGACCGGAATGAATTGATTACCGAAGCAAACAATCCTCGGGCCGAATTGGAATGATTCACGGACCAACACGGGACTGGTTATTGATTAGGTCAATATTTGACGAGGCCACTCTTAGCGGATTTATCAACTTCGTGCGCATCGATTGTCACTTCAGTCAATAATTTTCCGAGATGATTCACAATGCAACCGGGAACCGCTGTGTAAAGAAGTCAATCAACTGCATTTTTTCCTATTTCACTGGCGGTCAGTTTAGCTCGCATTATCTTTAATGGAATATCCTATAACTTTTTTACGGAAGTTTTATATATATATATATATATATATATATATATATATATATATATAAATTCAGGAATGCCGAAGGCACATGGATGTTTTAAAAGAAGATTTATTAAGAATAGTTCGCACATGATTATGTGCATCATCAGTCTGAAAAATGACAAAATAATAACATTAAAAATACTAAAAATACACAGGATTCTAAAAGGACAATTAAAAAACATTAAAAGACCAAAAAAAAGAGAAGCTAAGTAAAAACAACTGCTGTTACAACCAAGCTTCAGGTGCAAAGGAGTGTATATATATATACATATATATTATATATACATATATACATATCCTATTTATACATACATACTACATACATCATACATACATACATACACATACATACATACATATATACATACATATATATACTATATATATATATATATATATATATATATATATATATGCAGAAGCCAGGTACTATGTCGTACCTCTAAGTAAATGGGGATACAATCCACAATGAAGTAAATTCTTCTTGTAGTTTAAAATATATATTTCTTGTATAGGATTAAAGCTTTCGACCATCAACTGTGGTCTTGTTCACTAAAGTGTGATATGTCACCTCAAGGAACTAGCAAGTAAGAGCACAAACATTTGAAAAAACAACGGTAAGGTAACAAGCTAGTTCCTATTATGAATGATCTGGCGGTTGAGCCCTCGTTCTTTCCAGATGTTTTACGCCCCTCATGATATAACTGAAAAGGCAGATTTTAAGGCATCTCTTGCTCTTCCTTATAATAGAGAACTTAATAAATTTTCTAGGCAGCTTAAAGGAAAAAAGAACGGCTTCAACGTAGTTTTTCAGTACAACAGTACAATCAAGAAGAAACTCATTAAAAATAACCCGGGTAATAGAGAGAATGTAGGAGTATATGTAATACCTTGTAGTGATTGCAATGAATGTTACGTGGGAGAAAGCGGACGTTCCATTGATAAGAGAAGGGAAGAACACGTTGCTGCTTGCAGAAGGGGAAGTTCATACAGTGCAATTGCGCAACATACATGGGAGAAAAACCACGCAATAAATTTCAAAGGTACAAAGGTTGTTTTTGCATGTAACGACCGGACTTTGAGACGAGTAGTAGAAGGGGCGTTAATTTCATTAAACTAGACCTTTGCAGGAAATACTGGCATTACAGAAAATACAGCTATTTGTGAAGAGATATGTAGGAAAGGGAAAATTTCAAACTTTAGAAATATATGTGCCAATAACGATGCTGCTTCCTCTCCTGTTTACTCCACTCAGGTCATCAATCAACAAACCACCCAACCACCATAGAACAAGCAGTTGACAATAGAAACATTCCCCCACGAAGATCAAGACGAATTCTGGAAAGAACGAGGGCTCAACCGCCAGATCATTCATAATATGAACTAGCTTGTTACCTTACCGTTGTTTTTTCAAATGTTTGTGCTCTTACTTGCTAGTTCCTTGAGGTGACATATCACACAGTTGATGGTCGAAAGCTTTAATCCTATACAAGAAATATATATTTTAAACTACAAGAGGAATTTACTTCATTGTGGATTGTATCCCCATATATATATATATTATATATATACATATGAATATATATACATAGCTTAATATATAGGATATTGCCATGACCAGGAAGAATATTCTTTATTACAAGAGCTTTCGAGGTATAAAACCTTATCATCAGGTTTTAGTGAGACAATTCATTTTATTGTAATGTCAGTGATTTCTCAACCTTGTTAATTTTTTTTCAGCTGATGATGATGATGATGTTTTATAATTCGAAAGCTCGCGTAATAAAGAGTGTCCTCTCTGGTCTTGGCAATATTGTTTATCATTAAGTTAAGATTACCAAGTAGCCGCTCAATCACTGAGAGTGTATATATAATATATATATATATATATATATATATATATATATATATATATATATATATATATATATATATAACTCTTAAGGGAAAAAATCTGTCAGTCTATATATATATATATATATATATATATATATATATATATAATATATATATACATATATATATATATATATATATATATATATATATATATATACAGATTTTCCCCTTAAGAGTTATTGAATTTTGCTGTTGAGATTTTTTGAATCGTACTCTCTATCTTGAGGAATTTATATAATAGTTCTTTACCTTACTTTACCTTCAAAACCAAATAAAGGTCCTCCCACTTTTTAGGTTTCATAGTATACCCTGTGGTCTGGCAGTCTCTCCCTCAAATTGTGAACTCGAGGGTTAACCGATGTCATGGACAATTTGATATAATTAAGATTTTAAAAGTCTGCTTACTCTTTTACGAACTTTTTTCTAGAATCATTTGATCGTCGACGCACTTTTCATGTTATACAGAAAGTTACACAAGAAATTGGGCAATTATGGTCCAAATAGTTTTTTGGGGAAATATGACCCTTATTTTGATTGTAGTATCATAAGGTATCACGTTATTATCTGGTCCATTTGAACGAGATGAACCTGAGGATTATGTAATTACTGTCTAATGGCTTCCTTGATGATGACATCAATTTTTTTTCTTTTTTTTTTTAGTGGGGTCCTCTAGGAATTATTCGATCGTGAAAAAATTGCGTATATGTTCAATTACTAGTAGTTACATACATATACATATATAAGTATACCTATGCATTTACTTATGAATATCGTCACTTATGCACACAATATTTTTTTTATGTATTCGCAAATATTAGGCTCCAAACATCGTCTCATATCAACTTCAGTAATATACTTTGGGAATAACTTATATCCATAAGTTATTATAGCTCTCCTTGCTTATAAGGGTTCCCAAGGTTATAAGCAATGTGATATTTAATGATGTTTGTTACAAAATGTTTGTGAATATTAACTTCCGTGTTTTTTTTTCACATTTTTCTCCTTAGCAGGAGAGCTCCCATCAATTCCTATTTTCAAGACTCTTGCCCACTTGACTGACTACAAGATGCCTAAATCATCGCTCAGGCTGACAGAGGCACAAAGGGCTTAAAAGGAACACGCTGATATTAAGTCGTAAACACCAGGACTCGAACGTGGGTACGTTCCTAGCGAGCGAGGTGAGTACGCCGACGCACGAGCCCTGAGTGAATTGGGAAAGTCGTGAGGACAGTGGAGAGAAATTGCAGAAACTAATGAAAGTAGTCTGAAAGTGTTTATAATGCAAAGAAAGTTTAATGTGAATGAGCGCAAACAATTCTTACGCACCGCAAGATATCACACGCTTTCTATATTCATATTAGTCTAATAATATTACGAAAACTAAAACAGCTCTGAAATGACACACGTAACTTAAAAATCTAAAGCCTCTCTCTCTCTTCCTCTCTCCTCATACTTCCAATTCCTTGAAACGGTCTCTCCTTTATCTTGTATCTGACGATATATCCTAAACTTCCCCTCAGTCCACCATGGACGGGGTGTCCATAAAGTCCAAGGACCATTAAACGTATTTATTGCTTGTACTGGTACTGGGGCTTTATGGACACCCCGTATTTTCTTTTTTCTGAGACTATGTCCTCGGAGAAGATGAAAAGAAGAAAGAGAGGCTTTCACCACATCTGGCTCCTCGTGAAGCTCATTGTAATTCCTCACGGTCCAGGTAAACTCTTCGTCTCATTTCACATGCTGCCTCTTCCCGGCCCAGCTTACGAGAAACATGTATAGGTCATCAGCGCGCGCCAAGAAGTCATGCATTTTTCCCGCGCAATATCCACCCGTCTGTCATTACGCCTACCATATGCCTCTCTCTCGACGAGCGGAGGAGGTGAATGATGCACGAACTGCAATATGTTCGACCTCTTGTCCTCGATTCGCTGTGGCTTTCCAGTTGGCCGCTACGAAATTAAGCGGTCTATCAAGCCCGTTCTGCTCGATGTGGCCGGACGTCAGATATTGGCTGCTCGGTTGTCACAGCGTTTAGAGAGAGAGAGAGAGAGAGAGAGAGAGAGAGAGAGAGAGAGAGAGAAGCCAAAGCACTGGGACTCATGACGTCATTCAACGCTGAAAGGGAAATGAACAGTCAGATGGCCTGAAAGGTGTAACATAAGGAAAGCTTCAAAACAGTTGCACTCAGAAAGAACTGCTACAATAAAATAACAGTCTTTGCTTCTATATCTCTTCATTTTTCATGCGATACTTTTCCATTCAGCATTCAGTGGACCATTTTGTGAATACAATACAACACACACACGGTATATATATATATAAATATAATATCTATATATATATATATATATATATATATATATGTGTGTGTGTGTGTGTGTGTGTGTGTGTGTGTGTGTGTGTGTGTGTGTGACTACATTTACGGACATGTAAATAACTTTTTGCAAAGAAGCAGCCCTATATTTAAAACCCCCTTCGTGAGTAAATCTTAAAGTGGAGAGAGAAATCCACCATTAGCTTATATACATCTATTTAAAGATAAATATGCCTACAGATAAATCCTTCATTATATGTACATATACATAAACGAAAACAAACTAACACACACGGTCACATACATTAAATACAATTCTGCTATTTTGTATGATGGGATTTTCGAAGAAAAAATAACCTTTCCCTGATAAAAGAGGGGACTAATAAAAAATAAAAATATTACCATTATAAAACAGAAGAGATTAATAAAAAAGATAAAAATAACCTTTTATAGATAAAACAAAGGGACTAATAAAAAGATAAAATAATCTTCCCCTGACAAAACAGAAGGGACTAATAAAAAAGAAAAAAATAGAATATAAAAAAATCTCTTCATCCACTTGAGAGGAGAAGACGCGTGCGTGACCTTATCATTTTTGGGATGTGGACACAAGACTCCCTGGGGATGGGGAAAGCGCGCCGGGGGTGTAGGGGCCTAAATGCTGCTGGAGGCGGGGGTGGGGGTAAGGGCGGGGTGGGGGGTTGATTTCGTGGGGTCAAGGAGCCTGGAAGGAGAGCAGCAGCAGATGGTGGATGAAGATCACTTCAAATTCAGAAAGAGGCTGCGGCGTCTGTCGTGAATTTGTGTGTCCCTCGCGTCTCGGGGTCCCACTTGCTCTGATAGCATCAGGAGGAACCATACGGCCATAGCATGAAGTCGTATAGCCTCTACTAAGACCCACGGGATGGACGGACACTGCCTGGGTCGTAAAAAGATTCCAGCGTGTTCCTTTTCGGATGTAGTCGTTCTACGGGTTTTATAGAGTAAGTGGCACCAAGACAGAATGGGTTAAGTCGATTCAAAATGATTTATGTAGTATTACATGCTCGCTTCTTACATATATTTTCTTCAAAAATGAATTAAGTAATTTTTGGGCATCTAGGTTAACTGATAAGAAAAAGAAGATCGCCCTATCTTACATAGGGCGATTCACCCAACTGTCGATACAATACCTTCTAGGAAATATTGTTAAATAAAGTGGAACATATTAGCTCCTTATTTGCCAACATTTAAAAGGTTAACCTATGTAAGTTCGTAATGATTTCTTCCAGGCTTTGGCAATCTGAAAACAACAGCTGGCGACCACTGGAACAATGACGACCATCACAAAACCTTGCTCAGGTGTCCTCCTCCTCATTCTGGCTGCTTTGTGGGACGTAACAAACAGCCAAGCAGGTAAGAGACGATCGCGTTGTTTCATTTCCGTAGCCGACATCATCATTTCCTTTCAACCCTCCGTTGTTGAATACAATTCTTTAAAGTCGTTTCAGCTTTGTTCGTTTTTTCTCCGAAGCCTTCTGGTGCAGTTACCCGAGTCACTCTTTGATCATTTATATTCCTGTCTAGATGAATATTATAGAAAGTTTGTCCTTTATATTATGGAAGGGGGTGGGCAGGGAGGGGGAAAAGGTTTCGGTGTTGAAGCTCATGCTAACTGTAGTGCAAACTTGGGCCATCATCTCCTGCTAACTGTACCGCAAACATGAGACATGAGCTTCTGCTAACTGTAGCGCAAACTTGGGCGAAAAGCTCCTGCTAACTGTAGCGCAAACTTGAGACCCCCAAAAAAAAAAAAATGAAGCTTCCTGGGGTACTGGGGCCTAAAAAAAAAACCGCAAACTGGGCGCATGAGCCTCTGTAACTGGTAGCGCAAACATTGCGGACAAAGAGCTCCTCTAACTGTAGCACAAACTTGTCCGCAAAGAGCTTCCTGGGCCTAACTGTAGCGCAAAACTGGGGCGAAAAGCTCCTTGCTAACTGTAAGCTCAAACTTGGCATCAGCTCCTGCTAAACTTTGGGTGAGCGCCAAAACTTGGGCGAAAGCTTCTGCTAACTGTAGCGCAAACTTGGGCAAAGAGCTCCTGCTAACTGTAGCGCAAACTTGGGCCATGAGCTCCTGCTAACTGTACCGCAAACTTGGGCTCTAAAGCAAACGTTCAATCACTCCTTCGTAGTAGATCTCTCCCTCGCAGAATTCAGTTGCATTATTCTAGTGTAAAGCGTCCTGTTTTTCCTGCTATTTTTCAGCAAGTCATAATTATGGGACACTGGCAAATGCTAACATCAATTTCCTACCCCAATATTCAAGGGCTGGAAACTAATGTACTACACTAATTGTATCATGAACATTCGAGAAGAATTTAATCCATATGCTAAAAATGTCGCTTTCCGTTTTCATTAAAGAAAATGAAACATTAAAGAAAATGAAAATAGGTATAAGAGAAAACGAAATTCCCTTCCAGCGCGCCGATTATGCTAAGTTATTCAGCGTAGGTGTTAAATTGCTCAGGAACATATATCCAGCCATTTACGGAGCATAATGGAACGAGGGGGAGATTCGGAAGGGACCGAGCAAGTTGTCTCAAAATTCTGAACTTTATATAGCAGTTTTCTGTTTGTATTATCATTTTTATTGTTGGAGGAATAAAATGCAAGTTAATACCTTGCAATATAATACAACAGTCCACTTAAAAATTGTTTTGCAGTTTAAGACTATTGTGACATGAATATACATCTATGTGTACATATATTAATGTATATATATTATATATACGTATATACACATAAATAAATAAATGAATAAATTATATATTAATATATATAATTATATATATATATAGATATATATATAATAAATAAATAATAATAATTCTATATATATTATATTATATAATACACACACATTAATAATAGGTACTCATTTAATCTGGATGGTATCTAGCGGAGATATTTATTCAAGAAAAGTTACAAGCTTTCCAGGACTGACTGCTCCCATCGTCTGGTAGCCGAAGGCAATGAGGACAGTTAGTCCTTTTTACCAGACACATATGTAAATGCAATAGCCACAATGCCCTCTTAACTTCTTCGAATTCTTCGCACTTTCTAAATACACTTGTCACTACAAAGCCTTGTGGTAGCTGTTATGGAGTTAAGCTTGAAAAAAACGCTCCACGTTCCGGAGAGAGCAAATGGAGCTGTCACCTCGTGTTTCCCAGGGGCTCCAACGATCTGTTTTCTCTTAAAAGACGGGATTATGACTTTTTTTTCTTTTTTTTCTGTCTCTCTCGCTTAATCTGGATCTGGGCAAGATATGGACTGGAGGTTACCCGTCTCATCGGCTACTAAATATTATGAATAGAACAAGGCCCAAGAGAGCTTTTGGTTTTATTAACCGCAAAAAGATTTTATGGCCGAATTCTAAATATGAATAAATGGTATCCTACCCGATGATTGAGAGAGAGAGAGAGAGAGAGAGAGAGAGAGAGAGAGAGAGAGAGAGAGAGAGAGTATATCCCTTTACGCTATGTTTAGTTTCAATCTTGCTTTCTGCTATCAAAAATACGATATTTATGATTACGCTTCACGCTAAGTACGTCTGAATTAATTACTTATGTACTCACAAGTCATTTAATATGCTGATTATTATTTCATGGGATGGTACCTCGACCTCTCATTGATCAATCTACAATTCAAACGACAGAGCATCCGAACACCAAGACCGATTTCCGTCTGTTATTTGCCAATCCTTGGAAAAGCCTTTCTATTACAAAGCTTACTCCGTAACATACTCCATTAAAAAGCTTAACTCAGAACATGTTCCATTCAGAAGCTTACTCAGAACAGACTCCATTAAAAAAGATTACTCCCGAAATTTGTCAGCAGATGAATAAAATAATCGTTATTTCGTATGCCAGGTCACTGGACATCGCTATTTCGTGAATATGTTACAATAGTACTTTCGCTACACAAACTGGTTTGTTTGTAAGGCGTTTTTACGTTGCATGGAACCAGTGGTTATTCAGCAACGGGACCAACGGCTTTACGTGACTTCCGAACCACGTCGAGAGTGAATTTCTATCACCAGAAATACATATCTCTAACTCCTCAATGGAATGCCCGAGAATCGAACTCGCGGCCACCAAGGTGGCAGGTCAAGACCATACCGATCACGCCACTGAGGCAAAGCAAAATTGGGTTCGGCCAGAACTTGAATAGCAAAAACATCGTGGGTACCTAATTATGCCCCAGTGACCATCGTGGGCATACATAATTATGGCCCCCGTGACCATCTATAGACATAGAACAAGCAACCTCACACCTCAGGCCTGGATAAAAGAGTAGGGCTTCAGCACTGCCAAAGCAAATAATCTGGGAAAACTATTAAGGGTCTTATTGGGGTGGGAGGAGGTCTTATCTGAGTGGCAGTGAGTCACAATAAGGCGTCCAAAGTCACTAAAAGTAGCGACAGAGTTGGCAGGATCCAGTTGCTGAAGATAATCGTAGTCTTAACTATTTATTAAATATCAGTCTCTAAATGTTTGCGAAGCCGTAACAGAAGCGGAAAATAATTTCCATCAATGAAGACGGACTCGAGAGCACGAGTCTCTCTCTCTCTCTCTTTTATCGAAAAGAGAAAGAGGCATCATTTCTATTTTTAGTTTATAGATATCCATTACTCTTTTGGGGCCGTCCGGATCTCGAGTTTCCTGTCGTCATTGGAATTCCATTCCTGATTCCTGATACCTCACCGACAGACAAGGAAGGCAGTCTTTGATCTTCTTCCTGACCCTTTGCTTGTCCGCAAGCTTTCAGATTTGCTTTTCTTTCCGTTTTTCAACCCATGGATATATAAACACACAAATGTATTACAATAATATGCGAGTGATCATTTTACTATAGTAGATTCACATAACCGTGCATTTTTTGTCTAGGTCGTCCCTTACGACGCTCCTGATTGGCTATTGATAAGCCAATCACAGAGCTGGAAACTCAGTCTCTCTCGAGAGTTAACATGGGCAGGATGTATGTTCCACCTCTCCTGAAAGAAGTATCCCTCAGGAGAGATGGATCATAGATCCTACCCGTGTGAACTCTCTCGAGAGACTGACAGTTTCCAGCCCTGTGATTGGCTTATCAACAGCCAATGAGGAGCGTCGTAAGGGACTGGCTTAGATATCAAATGCACGGTTGATGTCCATCTACTATAGCTGGAAATGGAGGCATATGAACGTCAAAGTTAAAAGGTGATATTATACTCGTAATGTCGATGACCGGACAACTGCAACAGAAGAGAATATTACAGAATTTAGGCCTATGGCCAAGCGCTGGTACCTATGAGGTCATTCAGTGTAGGGAATTTGACAGTAAGGAGGTTTGTAAGGTGTAACAGGAGGTAAACCTCGCAGTTGCACTGTGAAACAATTGTTGTAGAGGATAGAAAAGTCAGGTGGAAGGGAATATGAATGGAATTACAGTGAAAGGGTATGGAAGAGGTTGCAGGCTATTGGAACGGTTTTTATATCCCGGAGGCTATTTGAACGGGTTTTATATCCTGGAGAACACAGAAGCTATTTGAATGGTTTTTATATCTTGGAGGCTATTTGAACGTTTTTATACCCCAGAAGCTATTTGAACGGGTTTTATATCCCGGAGAACCCAGAAGCTATTGGAACGGGGTTTTTATATCCAGGAAGCTATTTGAACGGGTTTTATATCCCGGAAGCTATTTAGATGGCTTTTATATCAGGGAAGCTTTTTGAACGGGTTTTATATCCTGGAAGCTATTTGAACGGGTTTTATACCCCGGAAGCTATTTAGAAGGTTTTTATATCCCGGAAGCTATTTGAACAGGTTTTATATCCCAGAAGCTATTTGAATGGGTTTTATATCCAGGAAGCTATTTGAACAGGTTTTATATCCAGGAAGCTATTTGAACAGGTTTTATATCCAGGAAGCTATTTGAACAGGTTTTATATCCCGGAAGCTATTTGAACAGGTTTTATATCCCGGAAGCTATTTGAACAGGTTTTATATCCCGGAAGCTATTTAGATGGTTTTTATACCTCAGAAGCTATTTGAACAAGTTTTATATCCCGTAAGCTATTTGAACGGGTTTTATATCCCCGGGGATATTGGAATGGTTTTTATATCCCGGAGGATATTGGAACGGTTTTTATATCCCGGAGGATATTGGAATGGTTTTTATATTCCGGAGGCTATTTGAATGGTTTTTAAATCCTGGAGGATATTGGAACGGTTTTTATATCCCAGAGGATATTGGAATGGTTTTTATATCCCGGAGGCTATTTGAACGGTTTTTATAGCCCGGGGAACCCAGAAGCTATTTGAACGGTTTTTATATCCCGGAGAACCCAGAAGCTATTTGAACGGTTTTATGTCCCGGAGGCTATTGGAACAGGTTTTATATCCTGGAAGTTATTTGAACGGGTTTTATATCCCGGAGGCTATCTGATGCAAGTTTTACATCCTGGAGGCTATTGGAACGGGCTTTATATCCCGGAGGCTATTGGAACGGGTTTTATATCCCAGAAGCTAATGGAACGGGTTTTATATCCCAGAAGCTAATGGAACGGGTTTTATATCCCAGAAGCTAATGGAACGGGTTTTATATCCCAGAAGCTAATGGAACTGGTTTTATATCCCGGAGAACCCAGAAGCTATTTGAACGGGTTTTATGTCCCGGAGGCTATTGGAACAGGTTTTATATCCTGGAAGTTATTGGAACTGGTTTTGTATCCCGGAGGCTATCTGATGCAGGTTTTACATCCTGGAGGCTATTGGAACGGGCTTTATATCCCGGAGGCTATTGGAACGGGTTTTATATCCCAGAGGCTATTGGAACGGGTTTTATATCCCAGAAGCTAATGGAACGGGTTTTATATCCCAGAAGCTAATGGAACGGGTTTTATATCCTGGAAACTATTGGAATGTGTTTTATATCCCGGAAGCAATTGGAACTGGTTTTATATCCTGGAGGCTATTGGAACGGGTTTTATATCCCAGAGAACCCAGAAGCTGTTTTGGCACCGGGTTTTATATTTCCCGGGAAGGCTAATTGGGAACAGGGTTTTTTTTTTATCCCCGTAGCCTATCTTTGGGAACGGGTTTTATAATCCCGGGGAAGGCTATTCGGGCCCGTGGGAATAGGTTTTTTTTATCCCGCTAAGGTTTTTAATGGAAGGGTTTTATATCCCGGAGGCTATTTGGCCCAGGGAATCTATGAAAAACCAGGTTTATTTAATTTCCCGAAGAACCCAGAAGTTTTAATGGAACGGGTTTAAATTTAATCCCGGAAGCATTGGAATTTTGGAACGGGTTTCATATCCCGGAAGCTATTGGAACAGGTTTTATATCCCGGAAACTATTGGAATGGGTTTTATATCCCGGAAGCTATTGGAACTGGTTTTATATCCTGGAGGCTATTGGAACGGGTTTTATATCCCGGAGAACCCAGAAGCTATTGCAATGGGTTTTGTATCCCGGAAGCTATTGGAATGTTTTTTTTTATCCCGTAGGCTATTTGAACGGGTTTTATATCCCGGAAGCTAATGGAACGGATTTTATATCCCGGAGAATCCAACAGCTATTTGAACGGGTTTTATGTCCCGGAAGGTATTGGAATGGGTTTTATATCCCAGAGAACCCAGAAGCTATTTGAATGGGTTTTATATCCCGGAAGCTATTGGAGTGGGTTTTATATCCCGTAGGCTATTTGAACGGGTTTTATATCCTGGAAGCTATTGGAACGGCTTTTATATCCCGGAAGCTATTGGAACGGGTTTTATATCTCGGAGAACCCAGAAGCTATTTGAACAGGTTTTATATCCCAGAAGCTATTGGAACGGGTTTTATATTCCTGAAGCTATTGGAACGGATTTTATATCACGGAAGCTATTGGAACAGGTTTTATATCCCGGAAGCTATTGGAACGGGTTTTATATCCTGGAAGCTATCGGAACGGGTTTTATATCCCGAAAGCTATTGGAACGGGTTTTATATCACGGAAGCTATTGGAATGGGTTTTATATCCCGGAAGCTATTGGAACGGGTTTTATATCACGGAAGTTATTGGAACTGGTTTTATATCACGGAAGTTATTGGAACGGGTTTTATATCTTGGAGGCTATTTGGACGGTTCCATTTTCGCTTTGATCGGACGCTGGAACATGCTTCCATAAATGTAAGTCGAGTCTACGGGGACATAAACATGGCTTTCTTTTGTAGAATTTTGTTAAAGGGTAATTTTTTCAGAGGCTCCTCGTATCTATTTTTTCCTGATTCGATTTAACGGTTCTTGAGAACCAAGACGCCATCGAAGGTTATCCGGGGAAATTTGTAGTAAGAGAAAAACTTCAAACGCATCCTGAGGGCGCATGGGAATTTTTGAAGATTGGAATTCATATTCGGATTTTATTTATTCGCTCTCTTTTTAAATCCGAAAATCAAGTTGATGATCTATTTTCCCGAACATCCCTTTATATTTTCACTTCAGGAAGAACTCGGTTTAACTGTAGAGGGGAAAAGTAAATAAATAAATATATATCAATCAAGAAATAAAATAAACATATTAATAAATAAAAAGAAAAGCTTGCTTTAACGCTTAAAATTTCGATTGTCAGTTACCAAATTAAAAAAGCCGACGTCCGCAGTCTGTCAAAAATGAAAATCATTGGGAATAATAATTCACGAAAACAATTCGTCTACTATAAATGTCTGTGAAAATCATAATGAGCGTTTGGATATTAATTGTTACATTGGATATTAATTTTTAATTTGATATTAATTGTTACATTGGTTATTAATTTTTAATTGGATAGTAATTGTAAAATGGGGTATTAATTGTTACATTGGATATTAATTGTTACCTTGGATATCAATTGTTACATTGGATATTAATTGTTACATTGGATATCAACTGTTACATTGGATATCAATTGTTACATTGGATATTAATTGTTACATTGGATATCAATTGTTACATTGGATATTAACTGTTACATTTGACATTAACTGTTACATTGGATATTAATTGTTACATTGGATATTATTTGTTACAATAGATATCAATTGTTGCATTGGATGTTAGTTGTTACATTGGATATTATTTGTTACATTAGATATCAATTGTTACATTGGATATTAATTGTTACATTGGATATCAGTTGTTACATTGGATATTAACTGCTACCTTGGATATCAATTGTTACACTGGATATTAATTGTTACATTGGATATCAATTGTTACATTGGATATCAATTGTTACATTGGATATTAATTGTTACATGACAAAAACTACCGCTCGATTAACTAATGTGCTGAATTTATACATTTTTGTAGTGCAGACTGATGAACAGCATCATCTAACGCCACGAAATCCTCAACATTTTAGTAAGAGCTAAATCAGCCACCCTCCATTCCAGACGAACCCACAACTGACATCGCCTCCTACGCCGCGTCCAGCACGGCGGAAGCTCCCCCCTCTTCGAAGGAAATCGCACCTGCTCTAGCTAAGACCAGAGGGAAATCGTCCGATTCCAGACGGGGAACCAGGCCACGACGAACTCGTACATGCAGTGGAGAGGTGAAGTTCCGACCCTGTCCGCCGTGACGTTGTGTCTCAGGGCGAGACTGGAACACTTTTCCCTGGCTCAGAGCACCTTCGTCAGTTACTTCCCCAACGGGGAAGACCAGGTCACGCTCTGTAAGTGCTTCACTAATCTAGGTTTAAAGTGGTTAGTGAATAAACGCTGAAGTGCGTCCTTCCCAGATAAAAAAATAAAAAATAAAAAAAATAAAGACTTCAATTGACAGCAATAAACTCCCATTATTTGCAATTAACATCCCTTGGTAGACTTTATTATTTATTATTTACTGATTTTTAGTGAATAAATGCTGAAATACGTCCTTCCTAGATAAAAAAAGAAAATAAATAAAAATAAACCTTCAAATGGCAGTAATAAATTCTCATCATTTGCAATTAATATCCCTTGACGTTAGACTTTATTTTTTATTATTTACTGACTTTTAGTGAATAAATGCTGAAATACGTCCTTCCCAGATAAAATGAAAAAAATTAATATGGCAGGAATTAACACTCATCATTTGCAATTAACATCCTTTAGCATTAGACTTTATTATTTATATTTACTGACTTTTATATAGAAGATACACATATTCAGACACATTCTATTGGGCATTAGACTATTATTTATATTTATTCACTTTTATATAGAAGATACACATATTCAGACACATTCTATTGGGCATTAGACTCTATTATTTATATTTACTGACTTTTATATAGAAGATACACATATTTAGACACATTCTATTAGGCATTAGACTATATTATTTATATTTACTCACTTTTATATAGAAGCTACACATATTCAGACACATTCTATTGGGCATTAGACTCTATTATTTATATTTACTGACTTTTATATAGAAGATACACATATTCAGACACATTCTATTGGGCATTAGACTCTGTTATTTATATTTACTCACTTTCATATAGAAGATACACATATGTAGACACATTCTATTGGGCATTAGACTCTATTATTTATATTTACTCACTTTTATATAGAAGATACACATATTCAGACACATTCTATTGGGCATTGGACTCTATTATTTATATTTACTCACTTTTATATAGAAGATACACATATTTAGAGACATTCTATTGGGCTCTAGACTCTACTATTTATATTTACTCACTTTTATATAGAAGGATATACATATTTAGACACATGCTAGTAACCTGACCATTATTATTATTTTTTTTTTTTTTTTCACAAAATTCTGAATATATTCAGATATATCTACAACCGTGATAATAATTTGCAAAATACAAATACAGGATCTTTTCGTGTCATTTACTAACGATCGTTTGATACAGGCATAAATTTCGTCCTCCTTAACTAGAGAAATGAAATAGGGCGTTTGTCTCTCCTGCTGTACTATATAAAAAAATATATACAGAAGAAGATGGCGTGGGTTCACTGCGATTTTTAAAATTCACGTGACATAAATAGTTTTATTTTAATTCGTGACGGATTCTCTGTAGAAATTTTTTTCATAATATTAATTATGATTTAGAAGTTTAAAGTATTACTATATCTTCGGAACTCCATTTGAATTACGATTGACATTTGTTGACATTTGTTACAGCCCTGGCGACGGCTCCTTTTCATCAACTGTCACCGTAAGAGGATTTAATTTCATTAGTTGGAATAATACTTAAAGAATAATTCCCTTTTTTGTGTTCGATGCAATTCTAAAGTATTTCTTTATTCATTAAAAAGCATTAATCTCTATTATCTATATTGCTAATTACAAGGTCCTGAAGAAAAAAAACGGAAAAAAATTATAATAGCTCTTGCTTTCATACGTAAGTACTTTGAGCGAATGATTTCTATCATTAACATGCCTGTGGATATGTTATGTATTTCTTTGTTTTAAATTTCAGTTTACGACTGGGAAGCAAACCAACTCGTTCTCGGCGCTTATTCCAATTCCCTGCGTGCGACCATCTACAATGCATCTATCCCGCTCTACACCTGGTTCACATTCTGCATCGGTCTGGATTTCGACACGAATTCCTTCGTGACCGTTCATGGTCTCAAGTTCACGTCGGGGGAGCTGCCCGAAGCGGAGAACCAGATTAAAGACCGCTCCATACCGGGCGGAGGAACGCTGGTCATTGCCCAAGAGCAAGATAAACCCGGAGGGCTGTTTTCGATAGGGCAGATGCTCTCAGGCGACGTAGCCGAATTCAAGTTCTTTTCCAGGGCCCTGACGGAGAGAGAACTGCTGGGATACGTGGCTTGCGGGGACACGCCCACCGGAAGGGAACTGGTAGCGAGTTTCGACTTCCTGAGGAGGGACTGGGACGTCTATGGCGACACGGAAGTCGCAGCGGTCGAGCGATTCGTGCTCTGCGACAAGAAAAAGAAAGAGTTCTTCGTCCTCCCAGAGCAGAGAATTTTCGACGAGGCGCAGAGGATGTGCGAGAAGTTGAGCCTCCCCATGGCTCTGCCGGAGAGTGAAGAAGAAAACCAGAAACTCCTCAAATTAGCCGTGGCTGTGGAGTCTCTGTGTCTCTCCTCTTACAGCACCAACGTGTGGATCGGGGCCCAAGGCGACGTTGCGAAGGAGGAGTGGCAGAACCTAGTGGACGGGAAGGCTCTGGCATACGACAACCTTGACAAAAGGTACAGATACATCAATCATGAGAGCCGCTGCATATCCCAAGGTGGGTCCTTTTACCCGGGCATATGGTATACGACATTTTGCTCGAGATTCAAACCTTGCACTGCTTGTGAGGATGCCCCAAAGAGTTCCATTAGGATCAGGGGCCTCTGCAGGGATTCCAGACTTGATAGGGAACTGCATGTTCATGGACTGAGCAACCAGAAGCCGACGTTACAAGGTTCATTTTACTCGAATGTATTCTGGAATAACTTTACGTGGGTCATGACAAGCCGAAATTACCCAGACATCAGGGCAGAGATGAGAATCGCTTACATAGATGACTACCCAATTGGCCTCCAACAGTGGCACATTGAAGGCGACGTATGCCCCGACAAGGACATGCCCCTCATGATGACGGTCTGTGGTGATGGGAGCTTTACTTGCAACGACGGCACGTGCGTGAAAATCAGCCAGAGGTGTGACTTGAAAGTGAACTGCGACGACAAAAGCGACGAAGTCGACTGCGCAAGAGCGCAGGTGGGTCTGGATTACGCGAGCCACATCCCCCCGCCTCCTGGAAAGGGCATCGACAACATCAACGTCACAATGGACCTCACCATCACCTCCGTCAGGAATCTGAACCTGCTGGAGCAGAAGATTTCAGTCGACGTTACTCTCGTCCTCCAGTGGGAAGACTCGAGGCTGAGGTACTATAATTTACAAGACCAGATGAACAGAAACATTATCGACGACAAGGACAAAATCTGGACGCCGAGGCTCGTGATCACAGACGACACAGGCAGCCAAGTCGACTTCTTCGAGCGACGAGCTGCTCTGGTCGTCATTAAAGAATCTAGTCCCCTTCCTGATGATGACACGAATGTTAAGGAAGGTAGAACATAATCAGACTTAATAATTAGTAATAGGATCATGAAAATGAAACATATCCTCTAACGGTTCATCTGTTTTAGAACTTGCCACCCGAACCACAACACTCTGCTTTTGCTATTTCAATCATCAGTTTATCAGAAATCCGTAAAATCTAAATCTAATTCTTCATCACTCCTTTTAGAGATCTGGTCTTCCTAAACAAATTTTTCATATCAGTTTGCAATTCTTATAGTTTACAAGTTATAATACCCCCACTCTTATTTTCATTTCTTTTACTTCCCCGAAGGAAGGGTGCAGCTATAGAATCATTGTTGAATATATATGGATGAGAAATGATTGACTATACTGCTTATTGTCATTTACCGTCACTGACGTCACAAGTTTCCACTTTATGTAAACAGATATCCAGTGGGTTCGTTCCATGCTCTTCTGTCTAGCACACTTTGTGCCTGAACTCCAATCTGTGTTTCTTACCGTTCACTGTCCCATCACATTTCTGACCTACTGTACATCCCCCTCCTTTTCTCCCTAAATGATCAAACCATCTCGGCATTTGAGATCATACATAATTGAGATTTTAGGCTTTGACTGATGACAATGAGAAGAACAAAAATACCAATACCAACAGGTTTTTTATATATAAAAATTATGATCTATGATGGCTCTTTTGGAGTCATTTATACAGCAGTAATTAATAGCGTAGTTCTCTGTTGAATCACAAAGAAATCGATAAGATTTTTAATTATAATTTTTTTTATTAATGCTCTTTTCCGGTATTCAGAAACTTTTGAGTCTGTCTGTCTGTCTGTCTGTCTGTCTGTCTGTCCCAGACTAGCGTCCCCACCCCCTGCACAACTCCACCTCCGCGTTCAAATAATGGAATAGTATCACCATCTCCCTTTACATACAGCTAGTATTAAGATATAAACAGATTCAACAGAAAAACAAAATACGCTCTAAATCTGAGTTTTTATTTGGAGGGGAATCAAACGCTCTCAAATTAAATCCCATACTTAATCATTCATCCTTGACGAGTATTAGTTTTTATAGGAGTCACATATATAAGTTTTGTTATCTAAAACGAAGCGTAGGATGTACTTTACTTGGTATCGACCTTCGGGGGAAACTAAACTTATTCCGTAATCTTTAAAATCTTTTTTGATCTTTAATCAAAACCGACTTTCCTGAATCAAATTGCTCCATTAAAGGTTTAAGGTGTGTTTGCTGTAATAGCTTCAGTAATAAAACCTCCAGATTAAGATATTTAGCTATTAATAAATAAATAATTAACTGAAAACAAAATATGCTTCACGACCGGAAGGAGGACATTAGGATTAAAATATCTTGTGCTATAAGTGACCAGGATATAAAAGGTAGCAGGAAAAATGAAATTACTATAACTTGCAAGTTTAAACCTTATCAAATCGTTGACAGTTTAAATAAATACACTGATGATGTGAAACGATTCCAGCATTAAACTAGATAACTTTCAAGACACCATTCAAAACATCTGACAATCGCTTGTTTCGTGGACTTGGTACAGAAAGACCTTAGTCTCTGGGAGGCGACACTCAACCTCCACCTCTTTTTGTCAAATATCTGATGATAATCATGAGTAAACCACGCTAATTACAGGATTAGATAGACCCCATTTAATCCTCTATTAATATATATACATATATACAATTGTATATCAGCAATAAGTCACCAAACAGCACGTGACAAATATTTACGTAAATAGCCACATGAAAGGTGAAAAATTAAAGACCAGGTACCAAGCGCTTTCGTGTATTGCGTACAGTTCTTCGGGGTTACTTACAATTTTGTGTGTGTGTGTGTGTGTGTGTATATATATATATATATATATATATATATATATATATATATATATATATATATATATATATATATAGTTTATTTATTATATGTACACACACAGACATATAATTTCTAATTCTCCCATTTTCTCTTCAGCTGCTGTGTACTTGGGGGAAGAGAATCGTCTCTCCCTCCGCCAGGAGGCGACCATTTCGTACCAGTGCCAGTTCGACCTCCGCAAGTTTCCCTTCGACGAACAGCACTGCTCTCTCAGCCTCGAACTGAACGAGATCGAGTCCCTCCTGGTAAAGCTGAGAAGAGGAGAGGAAGGCGTCGTTTACAAGGGACCGAAACAACTGCCCGAGTACAGGGTGAGAGAGAGAGAGAGAGAGAGAGAGAGAGAGAGAGAGAGAGAGAGAGAGAGAGAGAGAGAGATTGTATACTTGAGAAAGCGGTTAATTCTTCCATCCTCTTTTCCTGTCATACCTTTTTATTAAAAAAAGAGAGAGAGAGAGAGAGATTACATATTTGGGAAACAGGTAATGAGAGAGAGAGAGAGAGAGAGAGAGAGAGAGAGAGAGAGAGAGAGAGAGATTGCAGCGAGAGAGGAGAGAGAAGAGAGCTCATTGATGTTCAAATGCAACATACAAATGTTACACTATACTCCTGTTTTTTTCAATCTGTCCATCCGCCTGTGGTGTTTTTGTATGGTAACACTGCGTCCCGGGCTTTAGATAGTTACGCTAATTGTATGTTTTAGGTAAAAAAATAAAAGGATATCTGGGTGTACATTTGTAACTGGAAAGTGTTTTAATAATTTACTGTATGCGAATTACACCGTTAATATTTCGAAATAGGAATTTATTATTAATAATCGTTGAATGTAAGCTGAATGTAACTATCTAAAAGCCCCCGGACGCAGTGTTACCATAACAAAAATAACACCCACAGGCGGATGGACAGATGTAAAAAAAGAGTTATAGACAAAACATACGTATGTGTATTTTGAATTACGAAGCCTTTGATCTTTGTAAGTCGTGATTAGCGCATAATTTGCAATTATTAGTATCGGGTTAAAGAGGAACTTGCATACTTCTTCAGTTTATGGTTGCTCAGGGCATTTATTTATTATTTCATTTTGTTACTATTATTATTTTTTCTAGACTGAAAGACGTAAATCCCCTTCGGCTGTCTGAAAAAAAAAAGCGCAACTCTTCCCGCAGGTGAGCAAAGTGACCATGGTAGCCATTTCGACCGAGGACCACAGCGGACAGCAGGTGACGATGACACTGACCAACCTGTACCGCTACTACCTGGGCAACGCCTACGTCCCTTCCTTCCTGCTCGTCGTCATCACCTACTCCGCCTTCTTCTTCCGCGTGGAGGAATTCGGAGACCGGATCATGGTCGCCATCACGGCCATGCTGGTGCTGGTGGCCCTCTTCTCCCAGACGTCGGGGACCATCCCGCGGACGACCTACCTGAAGTACATCGACGTCTGGTACATGTTCTACATCATCATGGACTTCAGCATGATCATTATGCTGGTGGTGATCAACTACGTAGGTCGCATGGAGAGGTTCCAGAGGGCGACGGTGGTGGTCAGCCCCATCGGCGGCGTTAACGGCTTCAAAGACCCGAACGGCCCGAACGGCTTCTTCAAAGCCGAGAAGAGGCAGATCGAAAACCTGGAGGAGTGGCTCAACTACTGGTCCAGGATTGCTTTGCCGTTGGTCAATGGCGTGTTCACCGTGTGCTACGTGGCTTTGACTCTTACCTGAGTTTCTCTCCCTCTCTAGACGTCCCAAGGAAGCCAAGACCTTGACGCGGACTTTGGTATAATCAAATGGCGGAAGAGCAGTTTACCTCGTTAAAGAGGCGTCATTAATACTACACTCTTCCTGTAGTGATAATATATGACCTGCCATTATTACCCCGAGTAGGAGAGGTTATTCCATGGGTGAAATGATATATAGTTCCAGACAAAAAAATAATAGGTAGTTACTATATATATTATATATATATATATATATATATATATATATCTATATCTATATATATATATATATATATGTATAAGCTGGATAAAATGAAGCTTACAAAATAACTTTACATCTTAATCAACTATTAGTAAAACTTCTTAAAGCATCCCTACATCGATTTTTTTTTTACCAGGTTTAATCAATTTTTCCCTACGAATATTGGAACACCTTGATAACTTATGAATGGCTTTACCCCACCGAGTTCTCACGTCCTGCGGGTAAACATCTCGATGGAGTAATGGGCACTCTCTCTCTCTGTCTCTCTTCTCAATTGGCGGTACCCACAAAAGCCGACTAGGCATCGAATTCACAATTTAGGCCAACAGAGGCGCACTGTGTTCAAAGGAAAGCTCCCCTCGTCTGGCTCACAGATTCCCGAGATATATACCAGCATTGCACCAGCCCCGGTTTTTTTCTGCCTTGCCCGTTAGGTTAGGTTAGGTTAGGTTAGGGTGGGTTGCATCCTCTTATTATTTTGGGTGTGGGAAACAATGAGATTATCTCCAAGAAGATTCTATGGTTAGTTTTTAAGATAATGGCGTCCCGCTTTTTCTCAGGGAAGGTTCCGGTACTTGGTGACAGTTCTGTAATATAACGGACTACTGCGTGATACGATGGCCCGGGCTGGACGTTGGTAAGTCTAATGAGGATTTTGCTAACTGCAGGCTAGCCGGATTACACACAAAGAATATGGTCACATTGCATTTAGATAGCAATATATATATTAGCGTATATATATATATATTAGTATATATATATATATATATATATAGATATAATGTTATTTATATTTATATACTGTATATGTCGTTGTTTATATTTCTTTTATGTAAATAGAAAAATATGGAAACTGTGACTGTGAGTCTTCCCACTCCGCAAAACATTATATATATATCCTACATGCAAAAGTTGAGTCTGGTAATGATCCTTAGGAGAGGTAAAGAGACCAAACAAATGAGATTAGAATAACAAGCAGGAAGCTTAAACAAGGACGCCAGTCTAGTTAATCTGCGAGTCTCGGCGAGAGCTAATGAATTCTCACTTTTCTCCTGGAAGCGTTTGCGCGCTCTAAAATGCCGTCGAATTTGTATCAAGAGCCTTTGGCTCAAAGGGCTCTAACCTAATAGGAGAGAGGGCATAAAGCCCTTTGATGACAACATCAAAGAAGATTTCAAATCTGGCCGTTGATGGCGGCAGCTGCAGCAGCGGCAGCGGTAAGATTAAGCCAGCTTTGTACCGGCACGGGCTCTTGCTTTCCAGCAGCCCGTAACTGGTGATGGACGTAGCATATATTTCTTTGATGGCGGAGACGAGATCTCCTCTCCCTCCGTCTTGATGTTTGTTGTCCTCGCCCGCTTCAATATCCTTTGTTCCCTCAGCCTGGAAACACAACAGGCCTTCCAGGACAATGCCCAGTGGCTTAGCATTGCCTAAGCCTTAGTGCGGAAAGAGGGTTTCATCTCCTTCACTCATCAGCCGCAACTGAAAGCATGGTAAAGAGGATCTTACGCAAGGCCTTCGGATTCGTGTCCTTTCTCTTCGCAGAGAATTACTCTTTAGCTGATTTATTGAAAAGCAAGGCCATCTGGTTCTGAAAGCGGGACGTGCCATTCTTCTCGGAAGATCCCACAATATTGAATGTTTACCTTTCTAATCAAAACAGTGTGATAACAGAGACCTTGCGAGTTTACGAAGCAGCACCAAAATGACCTCTTCCTTGAATGCAGTCTGAACAGCCAGATGTCATTATAAACAAGGTCTAAAGCCCTTGGTTATAACTATAATACTTCTCCACCGAAAGGCGCAGTGTTTACTCAGATCTCTGCTGCCTGACAAGAGTTGGGCTCAGAGATACCAGGAAACCTCGCGAAGATGTAGAATTTGATAACTAGATTTAGATCACAGAAGATCATTTTAAATTACGGAACTATTCTCACACAGATGCAGAACCCCATCGGCTCAACGGGTTTTTCTGGGGATCCACTCCTTTCTACGAGAAAGGGCTCAATTTCCCATCTTGCTATCTTTATATATATATATATAATATTATCATATTATATATATTATATTATATGTATATATATATATATATATCTAATATAATTAACGCGAATACCACGGAAATGATAGACAGGAATCCAAGCGCTTTCGTCTTTATTCAGACATCGTCCAAGGCTACTTGACGATGTCTGAATAAAGACGAAAGCGCTTGGATTCCTGTCTATCATTTCCCGTGGGTATTCGCTTATTTATGAAGTCACGTGCATCTACTGTGATTTTTTAAGCATAATATATATATATATATATATATATATATAGTATATATATATATATATATATATATTATATATATATAGAGAGAGAGAGAGAGAGGAGGAGAGAGATGAGAGAGAGAGAGAGAGAGAGAGAGAGAGCAATGAAGTTCTGAAGCCTATAATTTATAATTCTTTATAATATAAAAGACGAGAAAAAAGATAATACTCAGCCATCCCACGATGGCATCATTATTTCTACGTCGCCTTTTGCATTCTGTCGTAAACATTCATTCTAATGAAAAGTTTATGTCATTATCTTCGAGCATTTTCTAAAAAAACAAGGCAAGGATATTATTCTCAGCAAACAACGTAGGGTGTTTGAATAAGAGTTAAAAGAGTCTACGGTAATCAGTGGCTAATGGCGACTAAAAGTGAACGGAGATAAACATGATGAAGCTCAGGATGAAACGACGGCGCAATGTAGGGGAAGGGGGGGTGGGTTGATTGTTAATCCGATTAGTTAATCCTTTGGTTAACCTTACACTAACGAATTCTAATCTCTCCCTTAGATGTCCCTTATGGCTCCGAGGTTTAGTCGAATTCATAACCGAGAAAGTTCAAAGGCCGCATACCTAATGGGATTCAGTGTGAGTACCCCTTTCATGTCATCATCAAAGACGCTGGTGAATCACAATGCTCTCATATTTCCCAACAGTTGGGAGGCCGTTAGTTCTCGTTAGCGCAAAGGTCGTCTTCAGACCTTATAGCGCCGATCAGCATCCTCTGGAACGGAGCTTCCTCTGTTTTCCTAGCTCGGATTCTCAACATTACTGGACAATGGTATAGATTGAAAGCTTCCACGTAACATCACTATAGGTCTTCCAGGACAATAACTGGATTCTCAACATTACTGGACATTGGTAGTGACCGAAGGCTTCCACGTAACATCACTATAGGTCTTCCAGGACAAAACTGGATTCTCAACGTTACTGGACAATGGTATAGACTGAAGGTCTACGTAACAGCACTGTAGGTCTTCCAGGACAAAAACTGGATTCTCAACGTTACTGGACAATGATATAGACTGAAGGTCTCTACGTAACAGCACTATAGGTCTTCCTGACCAATAAGTGGATTCTCAACATTACTGGACATTGGTAGGGGTTGAAGGCTTCCACGTAACACCACTATATGCCTTCCAGAACAATAACTGGATTTTCGACATTTGTGGACATTGGTAGGGACTGAAGGCTTCCATTTGTCAACCGCACGTCAAGTAATGTCTATAAATATGAATCCCTTTTCGGTTGAAAAAGAGAATCTTACTGATAGATGAATGAAGGCGAGATAGGATACCAACTGCTCAGTCATATTTAGATGAATAATAAGGAATAAAAAAAAATCTGAAGTATTTGTCGCACAAAAAAATTCCCCAAGATCGAAGACTATGTCAGCGCCTTTAAACCCCAAAATCAAGAAGAGGAAAGCTAACGTCAGCATCAAATGGATAAATACGCATCACCGACCCTACATTACGTGCTTAATGAAAACTGGGAGATTCGGTTAGAAAAAAAAAAAAAAAAATAAAGCGCTCGCATGAGCGATATTGAATAACTAACTATGGATTCGGGTTTTACTTTGGGGCCGAGTACATTAAGAATTAACGTTCGTGCACGAACGGTTGCATTATCTAGGATGGATAGTGGAATGTATTGTCGTGGTTTACTCTCTCCCTCTTTATATTTATATATATATATATATATATATATATATATATATATATCATGTGCGTATGTGATTGAGGCCATTAAAAACAAAATTGTTAACAAAGAGATCTTGTTTTTATAGGCCCTTAACTTTACACTTAAACACACAAGCACCTTCCGCCCAACCGCCTCCCCCCCTCCGACACACACACGCACACACACACACACACACACACATATATATATAAATAAATACATGTATATATAGTAAACGCAGTGTATTTCAACAGCAATTTTTCATAGGGAAACGAGAAGCTCCTCCAACTGACCTCGGTCAGCAAACAAAACTGACCTTTGATGACCCCGTATTCCGAAAGTGGAAATAATTGCGGAAATGAATTTTCATTTCCATTTATTATTTGACTGCCTCGTTTCCCCCGTCACCTATAAGCCTCTTATCAGTATGGAGGTCAATGTATATTAATTAGCGTGTGTCGATCGTGACGTCACCCGCGTATGTCAACCACGGTGCCGCGCCGGGACAAATTGCCCAAACAGAATGATCTAGCAGCAGCCACACCTTTTCTTTAGCCAAAATCAATCATATTTGTTTGTTAGCAAATCGTTTCTTTTCAAATTTTTTAATTCAAGCCTGAATGCTTTACAGTATTGCAGTATTCTTCCAGAGAAAACACAAACAAGTAAAAAATGCAATCGAGTTTTCTGTACAGCGTATGATCAAAGCCATCGAAAATTTATAGATCTATCTTTCGGTAGTCTAGGTATAATGCTGTATGAGCCCCTGCCCATGAAAATTTCAACCACAGCCCAGTGGTGGCCTGTCCTATACTGTTGCCCGACGCACGATCATGGCTAAATTCAACCTTAGATAGAATGAAAACTACTGAGGCTAGAGGGCTGCAATTTGGTATGTTTGGTGATTGAGGGGTGGATGATCAATATACCAAATAGCAGCCCTCTAACCTCAGTAGTGTCTAAGATCTGCGGGCGGACAGAAAAAGTGCGGACGGACAAAGCCATCTCAGTTAAACTAAAAACTTTGGCAGAGACCGTCACCTATTTTTCTTTACTCATAATATCACAAAACATTATATTTTACAACAAACGTTGTATTTTTTTTTATCGAGGCTTTGAAAACATGACATGAGCCATTTTCTTGAAAAAGTAGGCTCAAATAACAGGGAAGAAGGGGGGGAGTGGGGAGGGGTAACAGCCCCCGAAGCCGTACCGATGGCCTACTGCACACAAGGATCCCGCAGGGAGAAGCCCTGGTGATGTATAGAGTAACTCGACCTAGCGTCTCGCGTAGGCTTCGTTGTGTAGAGACGCTTCAAAACAATGTCGATATTAAGCAACAACAAGATTCGATATTGGCAACAACGAGGACCCAACAAGCGTCATAAAGGCGGTACCTGAGGACGCGAAGTTCACGGTATACTATATGGACTAATGAACGTTAGTCTTACGCAAAGAAAGGGAAAACAAAATTTTAGGCCAGCTCATCAGGTTGATGAAGGGTACCTTACCAAGATAAATATACCCATTTGGTAATGACTTTGTGGTGGTATTTTTTTTACACATAGCGCCATAACAATTCTTGCTAATTTGCTGTTACTTCAAGGCAATTACGAAAGAACACTACAAAGTGTTATGATTTATACCAGGACCAGAACATTCCTTTGTTAAACTCTTCTACGCTGTTGCTGTTTACAACTTCTGGTGGCAGTTTATTCCAGGTGTCACATATCTTGTATGTGAAGAAGTTAGCATAAGAGAAAAAAAATTACTCGCTACCATCAAAATCAAACTTTGTCTCATGAATTCGAGCTCCTACGTCCTATCTCTGTGGAATTTTGTTGGTAACTGAAAATGTTATCAATGACAAGGTCAAAATGACAGAAAAATGATATACATAAATCTCACAAATTATTAAAAAGAATTTTGAAGAGTTAAATCTTGATATAGTTAAAAATAATTTAAAATGAAAGAAACTGAAAAGAAGGAATCCACTTTAAGTTTATTTTTGTTCCCTTTAAGCAAAAAGAAAGAAAAAAAAAAGTGTGGCTCGTTAACAAGCCTACACGAGAGAGGCTTACAGCATCCGGGACAGTCATTTAACTGTCTATTACCGCGATGGCACGGAAAGAGGAGGTCATTACTGCAAACGATGGTGACCCCATTACGACCCCTCCTGCGGTTCCCTGTGTTGCTATTTGTTCAATGGAAAATGGCCAAGCAGAAAAATGCCAAAGGTTCACATTTACCCTATGTAATATTTTTGAGCAACTTGCTAGTTCCTCGCTGGACGAGTGGTTTTCGTGCTCGGCTGCCAATCCGGTGGTCCGAAGTTCGATTCCCAGCTCGGCCAACGCGGAATCAGAGGAATTTATTTCTCGTGATAGAAATTCATTTCTCGATATAGTGTGGTTCGGATCCCAAAATAAGCTGTAGATCATGTTGCTAGGTGACCAATTGGTTCCTAGCCACGTAAACATATCTAATCCTTCGGGCCAGCCCTAGGAGAGCTGTTAATCAGCTCAGTAGTCTGGTAAAACTAAGATATTTAATTTAACTTTTGAGCAACTTGCCTCCAAAGTGGGAATCGCGTAAGGGCTTTACATAAATCCCAAATAGTAAGAATGTGCAATTTGTCGTTGAATTATTAAAATAAAAAATAGCATCGGTCTGTTAATCAAATTTCGTGATCATAATTTTCCTTCTCTATGTTCATTTTTCTCCTTCTTTTTTTAGATTTTCATCCTAACATCTGCTTTCGTCGACAGCACTTCATCTGCGTCATTTCCCATTTCTAACAGCGTTCCTCAAGGTTAAGTTCTTTCCCCTGCTTTTTCTTCATCTTTATTTTAAAAAAATCTTCTCCAGTTTACCTCGTCTCCTGTTTATCATTTTCCTTCGTCCCCCAGTTCCCACCCCGTTTTTTGCTGTCTGCTTTCACTCTCTAATTACACCTCTCCATCTTTTCATTTTGGTCTTGCGGGTTTCTAGGAACTTGAATCCCGGAACTTTGTTCTGCGTTGCCTTCTCTTCCCGTCCAGTCCTTTGATCGTTTATGTTCGTTCGTATGGTGTTTTTACGCTTGCATGGAACCAGTGGTTATTCAGCAACGAGACCAACGGCTTTACGTGACTTCCGAACCACGTCGAGAGTGAAATTCTATCACCAGAAATACACATCTCTGAACCCTCAATGGAATGCCCGAGAATTGAACTCGCGGCCACCGAGGCGCTCTTTGATCATTTAGAAAAATATGATTACAGGTTTCCCTTCCATCAATGTTTTGGTGCTGTGATTACGTCAAAATTATGTGGAAAGATCAAGCGCCACGTGTTTGTAAATTTGATTTTAGAAATTAGATGTAAATACGTAAAGGACGCAATTTGTTTCATGCTGGACTCATTCGTTGCTGTATCGAATACTGCTGCTGTACATGAATCAAATGCAATGCGTTTGATGTCCACCCAGCCCTAACATCACTCAGTCTTTTCTCTCACAACCACAGGGGGCTTATATCTTTCTATAGGTCATATTCTGGTCACTAATCAAACCCACATTGCTTCAAAAGCCAGGTCGATCGTCCCTTTTCTGTTGAACCCCCTAATATTATTTTCTCGTTCCTGTGTCTGTTTTTTTTCTTTTTTTTTTTAATCTAAATCAAGGATTTTTCGCTCCCATCATCCTTTTGGGAAACATTTAATAAAAGTGTTAGCAAATGCCGCACGGAAGATAAGTACTAGTATACGTCAGGCCTCATATTTATTTATTTATAATAATGATAAAATCAACGCAACCTGTTTCAGGTTATTCGTCTCCCTTTACAAAAATGCGGTTCTCCGGAATTTGCTACGCGTGACTTCCACGTAGATGTCTTTAACATTCAAATCAAGAATACTCGTAGAGAGAGAGAGAGAGAGAGAGAGAGAGGAAGAGAGAGAGAGAGAGAGACCCTTTGCAAGCCGAAAAATACGTCGTCCTATTTTCCGCAGTGAAGAGAAAGGGATAAAGAGGAGAGAGAGAGAGAGAGAGAGAGAGAGAGAGAGAGAGAGAGAGAGACCCTTTGCAGCCGAAACCGAGTCGTTCTATTCCTGCAGTGAATTCAGAAAGGGATAAAGAGGTGTAAACCGATATCAACTTTTTCCCATCGGAATCAGCCCCTCGAAATTTTTGTCCAAGTCTGTTCGCCTTTCCGAATTCACCTTTTTCATTCCCCCTTCTTTTTATTTATAGGGAGGGGGCTTTGGCTTCCGCTGATAGTTTTTCCATATATAGAACTCCCGCGACTAGTCCCTGGGGGGTTGAGGGTGAAATCTGATTTACTAGAGCGCTTCTAGCTGAGGTTATCTGTTTTTTTTTTCTTCTAAAAAGTGCTTCCTTATCGAGTAATAATTACTATTATCATTATTCAAAAGATGAGACCTATGCATATGGAACAAGACCACCAAAGGGGCCACTGACTTGAAATTCAAGCTCCCAAAGAATATTAAGGTGTTCATTAGGAAGAAGTAAGACGAGGTAAAGGGTAATGCAGAAAGAAGAGACCCCACTTATTAAAAATGATTAATAACATAACAAATAGATAAAAATGAATTAGAATGCAAAGAGAATAGTATTAGAGTAGTAATGTATTGCAAATTCGCCTGAACTTCTAAAGTTCCAATTGCACTTCTGTGAATAGAACTATTTAAAACTTATCGGTTTTCTGTTGGCCCGCGACGTAGGCAAGAGTGCATTTTAGTAATGATGACGAAGCAGTGAGAAGTAGCTGGATTAATGCTATTATAAAGGAATATCGACTTGGTAATAAAATAAAAAAGAATAGAATCACGAAATCGTAGTCTCTCCGTCACTGCTGTTATTATTGCTGGCGATGCTGATAGAGTTATCGAGCTGTTATAATTGTCCATATTATTATCCTCTTGATAACTCTCGCTCTTGTTATCGCTGTACATTATCAGAACATTAAATAGTTTTGATAACAATGCCTTTGGCCCATTCATTATACTCAGCATGAGTTATAATATATATATACACCAACTAAATGAAAAAAAAGATAAATAGAGAAATAAATAACTAATTAAAATATCTAGTTTTCAAATCAAGGACGAAGATGATATCTGAGGTGATGCAAAATTTCTAGTGTATAACTTGAGAGAGAGAGAGAGAGAGAGAGAGAGAGAGAGAGAGAGAGAGAGAGAGAGAGAGAGAGAGCGAGCGCGCGCAACTTCGCTTAACAGTACAATAAAGATGAAAAGCGTTCAGCTTTTTCCGATCTAGGGTTTATCAGGTTAAGACATTGAAGAGATGCACACGGGTATAAATAATAATAATAATAATAATAATAATAATAATAATAATAATAATAATAATAATATTTTATTGTCAGCTCAAGGGTATAAAAAACACAGAAGTATGACGCAATGACCCATTTTGATTCGGATCTTTCTAATCATGAATTTTATTGTCAGCTCAAGGGTATAAACAACGCAGAATAATAGAGTTTATTGTCAGCTTAACAGTATAAAAAACAGAATAATAAAATTTATTGTCAGCTGAAGGGTATAAAAACAGAATAATAAATATTATTGTCATCTTAACGATATAAAAAAAACAAATAATAAAATTGAATGGCAGCTCAACGGTATAAAAAAAACAGAATGATAAATTTTACTGTCAGCTCAAGGGTATAAAAAAAACACAGAATAATAGAGTTTATCGTCAGCTCAAGGGTATAGAAAACGCAGAAGTATGACGCAACGACCCATTTCCATACACCGACTTCCTCTATACGGCACAAGATCTCATCCCAGTTTATTACACACACACTCGGCAACCAAACTATAAATAGTAATGGAATCGTCTTCGTACTGCCATTTTATTGCTGTTTCCAAGAAAGACGCCATGTTGGTATCTTGGCCGCATGCGTATCCTCATCGATGGACTACCGTATCCCTTATGAGTATCGTGAGCTACTGATATTCTTATATTCCTACATTGAGAATATGTAACTAAGCACGCACACCCGCTCGTGTACAGTGATATATATATATATATAGATATATATATCTATATATATATATATATATATATATATATATATATATATATATATATATATAATATATATTATATATATATATTATATATATATATGTTCTCAGCAAGCCTCTCAGGAAAAGGTTTCTAGTCACTCATGACCTTCGGCGGGCGGTCGACCACACTCGACTCACTCCCAGGTACAGTAAAATAGCTCACTTTTTAGGTCAAGGGGCGGGGTAATATTGTTCAGGACCGGGCCTTAATCGTCTCCTCCCTTGTGGGATCGACTGTGGGTCTTTTTGGTTGCAGGTAAAAAAAAAAATTATTTTCGATAATCATTGTTTTTTTCATAATACTGTATATGAAATTCTATGCGACATACTAACTTGGACAGAAGAAAAGATCGTTAACCCTAAAAAAAAAAAAAAAAAAAAAAACACTCATTGATTTGATAACATGTACATTCCACGTGACATATATAACATTTTCAAATATCAAGACCAACGGGACTCACAACTATATAAAGTCTAGATAAAGTCTAGATAAAGCTCTCCGCCCCCCACCACTCGGAGCTTAACTAAGACGAAAGTGACTGCACTACAATTTTGCAGTCTCTATTAAAAGCTACTGAATCGACGCTTTGATGCTTTACAAAAAAAAAAAAAAAATTAAAGGGCAGGAGAATTTATTATTTTAATTAACATTGGTACGGAATTCGGTCATGCTTCCTCCAAAAAAAACTGTATATCATACGCGGGTAATCTCTTTGATCCGAAACTGGCGATGTCTGTCGGGATGGACAATATTTCGTTGTGTATTATTATTATTGTTGTTTTTTTTTTCCGTGGGGTCAGAAAATACAGAGCGTCATTTTGTTATCGCAAAGTCCTGTGATTTAACAAAGACTAAAGTTTTATATAATTTACTTATTTTCTTATCCACCTTTTTGTATATATATATATATATATACTATATATATATATATATATATATATATTTTTAGTAATTGTCATCGAATACCAAAAGAGAAGTAAGTACATCTTAGTTTTACCGGACCATGAACTAATTAACAGTTTCCTAAGGCTGGCCCGAAGGTTTAGATATTCTGACGTGGCCAGGAACCAATGGGTTACTTAGCGACGGGAGCGACCTACAGCTTATTGTGGGATCCGAACCACTTCGAGAAATGAATTTCTATCACCAGAAATAAATTCCTATGTTTCCGCGTTGGTCGAGCGGGGAATCGAACCCGGACCCTGAGATCGGTAGTCGAGCATGTAACAGACTCGTCCAGCGAGGAACTACCAACTGAGGGAAGTTAGATGTGACCACAGGAATGATTACCACCCAAGCTACCGTTACCTGGCAAGTAAGATTCCAACGTATTCACTCAAGTAACTGAAGAGTTCTTGAACAGCTTTGGAATTATTTTCTAACAATGGAGGCCTTATGCAGAGCCAAAAGCCCTTTTGCAAGTCATTGGTTGACGGAGAGCATTTTCGGAATAACATTGGAGACAAATGTTTCCATTAGCGACTTGGCAAGGTTCCTACTTTCTACTAAGATTGACAAAAGAGATCCTTAATTGTTTGACACAATCAAACTTGTAGGTGCATGTAGTAAATACACGTTTACTGAACACCTCTGCATCAAACTTCTTTTAGAACAAGGTTATCCTTCGCAACTGAATTTATACTGTCGTCGTATCCCTTTTAGTTTCCTGTAAAAAAAATAAAAAACTGCCGAGATGCCTTTGTCTTTCCGTCCATTCTCAGATCTTAAAAATGAGAAAGGCTAGAGGGCTGCAAATTGGTACGTCGATCATCCAACCCCCAATCATCAAACAAACCAAATTGCATCCCTCTAGCCTCAGTAGTTTTTATTCTATTTAAGATCAAAGCTAGCCTTGATCGTGCGGCTGGCAACGCTGAAAGTTTCATGGGCCGCTGCTAATACAGTATTATACACTGTACAGAAAACTCGAAGAAACTTTGGCGTATTTTCTACTTAATTTTTATTTCATTTATTTATTTATTTTTAGTCAGTAACAGGTATGGGTTTCTCTCACTCTTTGTATACAGTACCTATATTTTCTCTCTATTTGTCTACCTGCCCTTTACTGTCCTGCCATTTCATGTTTTCGCTTTTATCCATTCGTTTGCCACCCTCTCCCTAGTTTCGCTTTGTTACATATTTCTTCCTTCATAACAGGTTGAACTTTTTGTTAGAGAATGTGGCCCTTACACCAGTGGTTCTCTCTCTCTCTCTCTCTCTCTCTCTCTCTCTCTCTCTCTCTCTCTCTCTCTCTCTCTCTCTCTCTCTCTCTCTCTCTGTAAGTTATAAAAACAAGAATGAAACGTTTCACGTACATATGCACCGCCATCTACATGTCTTTGAATATAGGCAAACGTTCATGCTTCTTGCGCCTATAAAACTTTCGATCAGGCAAGTAAACCAAAATTGAGTCTCTCTTCCATCTTACTGTCCAACCCTCTCCTAACAACTGCTTCATAGTGCAACTGCTTTGAGGTTTTCCTCCTGTAACACCTTTCAAACCTTTTAACTGTTAAATTCCGCTTCAGCGCTGAATGGCCTTAGTTGCCCAGGTGCTTGGCATAAAATCTATAGCAATCAAATCAAATAAAGGTCAGCAGCCCAGTTTGATCATGTTTCCACCAAGAATTCTCAGCGACCATCGACAAGTATAGCCACTCCTCTTACCACCAATGGCCAACTGAAAGAAAAGAAAAGAAGAAGAGCAACTTAGGCGACAAACTCATCCTAAATCGTAGCTAAAAAATGGGGCCATGAACTAATCAAGCCATTTGACGCCGAAGTCCGCGAATGTTCGAATGCTTTCATTGTTCTCACGAACCTAAATAATATAATAATAATAAACAAAACCATCTATAAATTGCCTTCTGCATCAAAGCGGATGTGATCGAAAAAGTCGCACAGGGGGTAAACAACGTGATATTTTTTTTTATTGCTGATAAAACCTATATACTGCAATCCAGGTTATCAATTGCAACCAGCATTATTTTCCCAACGCTTAACATCAAAGATATTTTCATGTATTACAATGAATGTATTTTTTTTACGGATGCAATTTATCCTGTGAAATGTGAGAAATTTCCAAAATTAACTTTTTCGCCGTTTATATATATATATATATATATATATATATATATATATATATATATATACTTTTTCGCCGTTCTTATATATATATATATATATATATATATATATATATATATATGCATTAACTACAAATGTCCTTTGAATATCCAACTCGATCTACCTCGGAATTAATATATCTTCATATAACGTTAACCGAAGGGGATTTTTTTAGTTGATAATAACTTCGTCCCACTCGTGGATTCGAAACGAGCGCACAGGAGTGGTCAGGACTTTAGTGACGTCTCTACCGACTCGGCCACAAGTGAGGTAGCTTAAAAATGAATGTATATGAATAACGGTGATGTGATAAAAATTTCATGTTTATATATATATATATATATAATGATATATATATATATATATATATATATATATATATATATATATATATATGTGTGTGTGTGTGTGTTGTGTGTGTGTGTGTGTGTGTGTGTGTGTGTAATGTGAACAGAGGGAGAAACGGAAGATTGACAGATACCTATTACGTTCTTCCTCCATGAAAAGGAAACACCCGAGAATAAAAGGTGAGCAAACGTACCCAAGGAGCAGTTGCACCAAAGCAGGATTTGGTAAAGCTCCAAGTTAATGAAGTCATTATACGAAGGCATAATGACTAATTAGCAGAGAGGCATTTGCCTGCGAAGAAAAATAAATGAGTTTCCCCTACATTTCCTCGGTTAGAATGGTAAGCGCGAGTTTTACTGTTTATACTTTTGCATTGCTATGCAAAACTATAAACAATGTTGTGAATCATTATGCCTTTCGTCTCTCCAAAACAAATTACGAAATGATCCATTCATTGAGCGTTAGGAACACCTGGAAAAGGTTTATTAAAGACGACAACCCCGACTAGGGATTAAGTCGAGATGATGAAGAAGAAGAAGTTATAGCAATAAGCAAATAAAGAAGTGAATTTTTCCTGAATTTCAAAGTACTTCTTATTTTCTTGGTTAAGCTCTGTACTTCTCGTTTGTTTGTATGGTGTTTTTACGTTGCTTGGAACCAGTGGTTATTCAGCAACGGGACCGACGGCTTGACGTGACTTCCGAACCACTTCGAGAGTGAACTTCTGTCACCAGAAATACACATCTCTCACACCTCAGTGGAATGTCAGAGAATCGAACTCGCGGCCACCGAGGTGGCACGCCAACACCATACCAACCGCGCCACTGAAGCGCTAGGCTCCGTACTTCTTCAATTCCCATTCAAATTCATAGTTTTCCTTTTGGACCTGAGCTGAAAAAGGCATATAACACTACTTGTCCTAAAGGCGTTCGCTCTTCAACAAATTCAACAGCTGGCATAATAAGGCAGCTTGTTAGAGAGAGCCGAAACACTTAATGAAAGGAAAACATGTCTGCATCTCCTGGTGCCTCATTTTGTCCCTTAATGAGCAACATCCCACTGCCGTCGTCCCGACAGCTTTTTTTTTTTTTTTTTTTTTTTTTGTCGACCTTCTTCACTTTTGCCAGTATTTTCTCATGAATTTTTGCAACGTCTCTTTTCTTTCTTGCCATATATACTCCGTGAAAACTTTCGCTCGTCAAGTAAACAGTTGTCTGGCTGGTTCCTTAAACATGTCTACGCAGTTTGAATAAAGATGTTACTCTTCTCACCCAGTAGGTTAATTTGTTCAACATTTCCCCAAAAAAAGAATGATCGAGAATACAAACACTTCTTGTTTTCAACAAAATTTACCCATGGACGAACCGTATTGCCTCATGGACATAAATGATAGTATGTTCATGAAACTATATCTAAAAGATTTTGTCCACTTGAGAATAAAGAAATGAATAGAAATATTAGCAGTATCACACGTGCATGAGATCTTAATGAGAGGAAGGGAGATAGAGATCGCTTTTCACCCTCCGGGGAAAATTATATGTCATAATGATGCAATAATATCAGGAATGTCCTAGTTGGAATGAGAGGAGTTGGAAGGCTCAATACTACTTCAATTGGAATGATGCAATAATATCAGGAATGTCCTAGTTGGAATGAGAGGAGTTGGAAGGCTCAATACTACTTCAATTGGAATGATGCAATAATATCGGGAATGTCCTAGTTGGAATGAGAGGAGTTGGAGGGCTCAATACTACTTCAACTGGAATGATGCAATAATATCAGGAATGTCCTAGTTGGATGAGAGGAGTTGGAAGGCTCAATACCACTTCAATTGGAATGATGCAATAATATCAGGAATGTCCTAGTTGGAATGAGAGGAGTTGGAAGGCTCAATACTACTTCAATTGGAATGATGCAATAATATCAGGAATGAATAAAATGAAGATGAAGATGATGGATTATGCTATAAATATGTTTCCCTTCATATGATTATACGACATATATGTAGTAGCGATGTTGATGTATTGTTATTATTATCGACAAAGATACAAAAACACGATCAGTGAAGATAAAAAACCATTAGGCGGCGACTGGGGATCAGAGTAAAAGAGATAATTAACCAAATCCTTCTTTGGGAAGATCAAAGGGATACGTGATCAAAATAGCTCTTTTCTTCTTCTTCTTCTTCTTTCTTCTTCTTCTTTCTCATCTCTCCATTTCATGTAAAGCGCATCGTTTTCTCATTTCACGTTGGACTAAGGATCTTTCTAAGCTTTCCGTTAAGCGCGTCCTTAAATGAAACTAGACTTAAGGAAAAGGGTTATAGACGACCTAAGTTACCGGCATCGGAAGTTCTATAAAAAAATATATATATTCTACCACCGGAAAGCAGCTCTACATGGACTCCCCTCCCATCCCGAGCAATAACATCAGTTTTTACGACTCTCCGATTTTATCCGTCTCCATCCACAGACGCCGGTTACGGAATCCATTAGCCGGAGGAAAAGTGTTTTAAGGTTGAGGAAACGAGAATATTCCTCTTGCTCCACAACGGCACCCGAACCTTCCCCCATAACCTTCGCTCTTCCCGAAAAAGAGGTGTCCAGGTATATAAACTTCTATATATACTGCTGAGGTATTACCCAACACCAGGCGGTAAAACCCTTCATCCTTCTCTCTCTCTCTCTCTCTCTCTCTCTCTCTCTCTCTCTCTCTCTCGTTTGATCGCTGTCCTCCAGCCTCTCCAGTGCGCGCGCCTGCCTGGCGATGTGCTGCAACCACGGTCTAGGTCTATACCTCGACCGTGTGGGCAACCACGTACAGAGAAAGTAAATAGAGGCCAAAACCACGAAGGAAATGATGGCGCTTCTAGAAGAAGGGAAGGTTATGCGTCAGTCAAAGATAAAGCTTGCGATTTCCATAGCTTGGAAGTAGAAGGAAGCAACGGTCGCTGGTGACGGAATAAAGCATAGTTCGAATTCAAGGGGCGCTGTAAGTCTATCGTACATTTGTGAGGTTTAATTTACACGAAAACTAAGCGTACTACATCTGAATGGAGACTTTGAGAGCCGTTTAGTACAGGGACTTAATATTTTTTTCGTACCCTTTTCTTGATTGAGTAAATGGGAAAATTTCTTAATAATCAGATGATTCCAACCACAACCAGACAAAGATGAAGGTAACAAACCTGACTTTATGCATCCGTTGAGTTACCAGCCTATCGATCTCTACTCCCAGATGAGCCAAATTGCATTTATAGGAGAGTTATAAATTAAGCCTAATCGGGAACAAAACAGCACTACTGAGGAAGCAAGGAGGTGGTTAAATTTGTAATGACTTCATTATGAGCCCTCCCATACTTCTTGTTCTCTCTCTCTCTCTCTCTCTCTCTCTCTCTCTCTCTCTCTCTCTTTCACACACAGTAAATCCAAATATGTATAGGTTTAAATTTGTAATTACTTCATTGTGATCCTTTGCATAATTGTCGTCGTTTTTCTCTCTCTCTCTCTCTCTCTCGCTCTCTCTTTCTCTCTCTCTCTCCACACACACATACAGTAAATTAAAATATGATAGGTTTAAATTTGTAATACGTCATTATGATCCTTTGCAAATTGTCGTCGTTCCGCTCTGCTCTCCTCTTCTCTCTCTCTCCTCTCTCTCTCTCAGTAGATCTAAATAGGCTTAAGCCTGCCATGAAGTGATTGAAACCCTCCCACGACCCCAGGTTGAGACCTCCCGCTCCTGCTAAAACAAGGAGAAAACACGAACATCACATTTACCCAGAATTTGAAAGCATGTAGATTCTAGCATTCCCCCTCCCCCACCCCCGCCCCTCAGTCTCCTTTCCGCATCGTTAATCAAGTAACCAATTAACCAACAGAAAACAGTACGAATATTCTCCCAATTACAATTACTGCAATACACCTGAAGTGGAATATAGTGTCCTCGCCATTCCGGTCTTTCTAAACAGGTGCAGAACACGTTCATTTTGAGGGGAAATATTACACTTCCAGGGGAGCGATGTCCAGGAAGGGATGTGTCGTCGTCAACGGTTCGGGTTACAGCGGAAACCTAATTGGTTTGACGATGAAAAAATTTTTATTATCATTTTTTTTTTTAGGGCTAATAAGACCCCTTTTCCAGAGGTGTCCTCATCGTACACCTCGATGACACTGCTTCCAGTTTTTACTTAATTTTTTTTTTTTTTTTTTTTTTTGGGGGGGGGGGGGGGGGGGCCGAAGGGAAGCGAGAGAGAGAATGGGGTGGAGGGGAAAAGGAGACTTCGATAGGTCCACAATAAAGGTATGGAGACAGAGGTGAGAGAGCATTATGGGAATCAATGAACAGCAACTTCACTTAATAAATAATAACAGCATGTAACAAACAGTAACTTCCTCTAATTAAGGTCAGTTTCATCTAATAAACAACAACTCCGAGTAATAAGCAGCTACTTCGTCATATAATTAGCAACTACATCTAATAAATAGTAAGATTAGCAAACAAAATGAATCTCAGCTTGGACTCAACATATGATAGGAGCTAGACAATGGGTTACAAAGAGGCCCGATAAAACAAGGAAATAAGTGTATGTCCACGTATGTAATATATAGGGTTTGGATGAGCGTAGCTGTCACATCACATTTTGTGGAAGACTTCACTTTAACGTACTGCTGCTTTCATGTTTACTGTTAAGGCAGTACCCCCCGTTTTACGATGGTTTCGGCTTATGACGTTCTGAGGTTGTGCCACTTTTCAATTATATTCATCACAAATTATTTCCAGATTTACGACGCATGTTCCAGGTTACAACACTTACTCTGCCAATCTGATGGGAGAAATATGACTCCAAAAGGGCAAAATAATCAATATTTGGAGGATTTTTTGGTGAAAAATGCAATAAAAATGTAGTTTACATATTTTTCAATATACCCAACATCATTAAAATAAGGTTTTCTTAGGATTTTTGACTATTTTCGACTATGTTCCGGCTTACGACGATTTTCAGCTAACAACGCATCTCAAGAACGGAACCCCAGTCATAAACCGGAGACTGTCTTTCGGTTTCCCCTTTCCTCTGGGCCCTAAGGACCGGAATGAGAGCAACAACTCTCATGGCAGATATTATTTTCGGAAACAGAATTCGATATTTGGAAGATTCGGGCTATCAAAGGGGCTTGATTGCCAGTGAGGGAGAGGCCGATGACTCGCAGTCGTTGTCACTGAATTGATTTCAAGTTAATTATGCGATGCTGATAGAAGCCGTCGTAAACTTTATATTAGTTCTCTTTGAGTTTATATCTAATTAATAGAGGAGAGAGAGAGAGAGAGAGAGAGAGAGAGAGAGAGAGAGAGAGAGAGAGAGAGAGAGAGTGGCATATGGAAGGGTAAAATCCAGTTTTGGAAAAGTCAAATAACTAAGAGAGAGAGAGAGAGAGAGAGAGAGGCGAATGGAAGGGAAAAATCCAGTTTTGGAAAAGTCAAAATAAGTAAAAATTAAAAGAGAGAAGAGAGAGAGAGAGAGAGAGAGAGAAGAGAGAGAGAGAGTGGAGAGGGGCGTATGGAAAGGTAAATCCAGGTGGTTGTTGTTTTTTTTTGGAAAAGTCACAATAAGTAAAAGAGAGAGAAGAGAGAGAGAGAGAGAAAGATAGAGGGGCGAATGGAGGGGGAAAACACCAGTTTGTAAAAATAAATTTTTTTTTTTTTTAAACCTTTTTTTTTAAGAGAGAGAGAGAGAGAGAGGAGATAGGAGAGAGAGAGAGAGAGAGAGAGAGAGAGGCGAATGGAAGGGGAAAAATCCGTTTTTGTAAAAATCAAATAACTAAAGAGATAGAGAGAGAGAGAGAGAGAGAATAGAGATGCTAAATGGATGGAAAAATCCAGTTTTGGAAAAGTCAAAATAAGTACAATTAAAATAAAAGAGGTGAGGAGAGAAGGAGGAGAGAGAGGGAGGAGAGAGATAGAAGAGAGAGAGAGGGAGGGGAGTGGGGCTATGGAAGGTAAAATCCATTTTTGGAAAAGTCACAATTAAGTAAAGAAGAGAGAGAGAGAGAGAGAGAGAAAGAATTAGAGGGGCGAATGGAGGGGGAAAACCCAGTTTTGTAAAAATAAATTACTAAGAGAGAGAGAGAGAGAGAGAGAGAGAGAGAGAGAGAGAGAGAGAGAGGCTAATGGAAAGGGGAAAATTCCAGTTTTGTAACAAATCAAAATAACTAAGAGAGAGAGAGAGAGATAGAGAGAGAGAGAGAGAGGCGAATGAATGGAGGGGGAAAACCCAGTTTTGTTAAAAAATTAAAAAAAATAAAAAACAAGAGAGAGATGAGAGACCCGAGGAGAGATGAGAGAGAGAGAGAGAGAGAGAGAGAGGCGAATGGAAGGGGAAAATCTAGTTTTGTAAAAATCAAAATAACTAAGAGAGAGAGAGAGAGAGAGAGAGAGAGAGAGAGAGAGAGAGCCCGATGGACGCAATGCCTTTTCCAGAATTCCGCTGACATTGGCACTTCCTGAACTGCAGGGGATAAAAAGGTTTTCCATCACGCACCAAAATCAATATCGAATCTTTTCTGCTGCTTAAGAAACTAAGGGACAAATGTATTTGTTGACAAAATAAGAAGCGAGTGATTATATCACTTATACGATATACATTGTTACTTCCCGAGACTCCGCTTATTCCATCAAGAAACTCATCTCTGTTAAATAGTGAATGTTACGTTACAATACTGGTTTATAGTACCAATTCAACTAATTTAAAATTAGTATCAGAAGCGATGCGTGTAACTTCCACGGCGTCATCTCGCATTTTCTATTTTCCTGGAGACTATAAAAAGAAAAATATATATATTTCAGTCTCTAATGATGCATGGCAGGTAAGATTACTCCCTCGGATAAAAATTCTATAAAAAAAAAAAATCCTAATAACCACTAGGGTCTGAAAAATCATGGTTACATTTTTCGCGGTTCGCTGTTTATGTGAGGGTTCATCTCATCGCGTATAACTGAAAAAGGAAGAAGAGGAAGAAGAAAAAGAACATTTTTGTTGGCAGGATGTATTATCAAAGGACCTGAAACTTAACGCCTGCCTTGTGCTGTTGAAACCTTAATGCGTTTTGGCGGATTTTTAACTCCCGTGCTCAGAGGAAACTACACTACTCAATTTTCACGGGGTGACTATCTTTAATGTATGCATCTTTTTTCATTTTTATTTGCACGGTACTTCCTCAATTTACTTCACTCCTTTTGCGAATCGAAATATCCTTATTTTTTATATTGCGAAGAGCATGGCACGTAACGGCTATATAATTTTTATATTTTTTTTTGTATGGTGTTTTTACGTTGCATGGAACCAGTGGTTATTCAGCAACAGGACCAATGGATTTACGTGACTTCCATACCACGTCGAGAGTGAACTTCTATCACACCTCAATGGAATGGATGAGAATCGAACTCGCGGCCACCGAGGTGGCAGGTCAAGACCGTACCAACCACGCAACCGAGGCGCTGTAATGGCTAGAGGTTCCTTGACATCTCTTGCTTCGCTTGCCCCCCAAAAATGATAATTCCACTCAATTTCATGCATAATTCATTACGTCTTATTTTCGCGAGACGTGAATAGAGTGTAAAGATCAATGATTGGATTTATATATAATCGACACAGATTAACGTGGAACTAACTAGTAGCGGACTTACAGATTGAAAAAAAAACCTAGATAACGTTAGAGAAGGCTCTCTCTCTCTCTCTCTCTCTCTCTCTCTCTCTCTCTCTCTCTCTCTCTCTCTCTCTCTCTATATATACTATATATAAATATATATTATATATTATATCTATATATAAACTACTAAAATATATAATTATAATATATATATAAAAGAAACATTCTTTTAACTATTTTTCCTGTCCAGCGTTTAATAAACTATATATCTTTTACAGAATCGTCATGCATGATTCATTTGTCAATCATTGCTGCAACTGAGAGAAGTGGATAGTCGATTAACCCATTTGCCAAAGGCGATCTCTTGTCTTCAACAAAAAGCTCCTCAGATGTTTATTTAATCTGACTACGACCTAAAGGAAGCGTAAATCTGAAAGGCTGGATTTTTCGTATAATTCGACCGCATAATTTAAGAAGATGGATACCTTTGCTTTCGTTTGAATTCTAGAATAATTATCGACGCATGAAGAACTGATTGGAGCTGAGGTAGGGAACGATCTCGATTCAAGGCGAACTTCAAATAATCAGGAATGTATATCAAATCATTCTCGGAAGCAGAAGAGGAACGAAAAAATGAAAAAAAAAAAAAGTGAAACGAAGCGTGTAAAATTTCACAGATAAAAGCGTAAACGCGGTCATAAGACTATATCTCTTTGTAATTAACGTATATTCCCGAAATCATCTGTTCATTACGTTTCCCGTCAGCAATTACACGAACTAAATCGTTTACGTATCGTAGTGGTACTTGCTGTACGAAATTAACGTCACGTCGACAGCTGAAGGGTCAAACGAATATGTAGGTAGGAGTCAAATGAGCGTATAAAATGATTAATAGATTTATTTGCCAACTGTTTCTGCTGGGACTGAAGCACCGAAATAGGAAACCTTTTCACAAGGCACATACTTACCCGAGTTTATTTGACGGAGAAATATCACATCACGTCAAATGACCAGAGGGCAAGGTATGACAAGCATCAAGGGGTATTACACAAAACAAGGCATAAAATATGTATATGACCCATAAACGAAAACGAAGCCTGGAATAACGTCATGATGTATTGCTGCCAGAAGTGGCGTTGTGAATAAATGTAGTAGCATCATATAACAAGAGTGAATTTGGCAAAATTTACCAAATGAAAGGAGAATTTATACGATAATATTAATAAGACTAAACGTGAGATTTGACAGGGGATGCACCTCCCTCTTCAAATACGCGAAAATATCAATTTAATTTTGTTTGACGTAGGCAACTCATACAATCGAAAGGAAATACACCTATCCATGCTAAAGAAAACGGGGATTATTACCAACCAATTAAGCATTATAAGCCTTTGTTGGCCTGTAATAATTCTAGAATCGCAAGACGAGAATAATTGTTTTTAATCTTATTCCAAATGGTCACTGAATACCGAGCGACCCCTCATGGATTGCAATATTATATTAGAGCTCAGGATTTCATCAAAATAGACAGTTGATGTTTCATGTATTTGTCCTCTGCTGACGTCCTATACTTGTTTTGCTTTTATGGTGTTTTTACGCTGCATGGAACCAGTGGTTATTCAGCAACGGGACCAACGGCTTTACGTGACTTCCGAGCCACGTCGAGAGTGAACTTCTATCACCAGAAATACACATCTCTAACCCCTCAATGGAATGCCCGAGAATCGAACTCGCAGCCACTGAGGTGGCAGGTCAAGGCCAAACCGATCACGCCACTGAGGCGCTTGCTGACGTCCTATAAAGAAAGATATTCTTGTCTGCGATGCTTTCTAGTTTCGTTTTACAGGCTTAATTTTACTCGTGTTTATAAAGGTACGTCTGTTTTCATTCATTTTAGAAATTTTTACTTTCTATTACATTTATGGCTTCTTTTTCCTCTTCAACTGCATTAGAACTGAACTCAACAAAGAATTTAGGCCAGAGACCAAGCGCCGAGACGTTAATTGACAGTGAAAAGTTTGAAAGGTATAACAGGAGGAAAACCTCAAAGCAGTTTCACTATGAAGCGATTGTTAGGAGAGGGTTAAGGAAAGGAAGATGGAAGAAGGAGAATATGAAAGGAGGTACAGTAAAAGGAAAAAGAACCTTAAGTGATGTCTACGTTGCACCGCATGAGGTACACTGGCGGCACTAACCCCTACAGGGAATAATAATAATAATAATAATAATAATAATAATAATAATAATAATAATAATAATAATGACCACGAAGACTATCATCATAGTTATTAATTACATTATTACGCCGCCTCGCTCCTCGATGCCTTTGTGAGCGGAGTATTAATTCGGAACTCTGACAATGAATGTTAACAAAAGCTCTGGCGCCAGTTGGTCCTTCAGAAACTAATTAAAGTAAAGTAATTATCAGAGAGAGAGTATTGGGACGGGAAGCCTATATGTACCTAAAGGTACCTTCTTCACTTATTAACGAGAGTCAGACACCCTCTCTCTATATCTCGCTCTCTGTCTCTCTCTCTCTGTCTGTCTCTCTCTTTACGTCAATGTTCTATTTCATTATTCATTACTTGATTTCACTTTGTCTGCCTCTCTTTATGTATAGTTACTTTGCTTAGTTTCTCTCTCTTTTCATACCCCACCGCAATCTTCCCACCCCTTTTCTCTCTCTCTCTCTCTCTCTCCTCTCTCTCTCTCTCTCTCTCTCTTTATACACACACACACACACACACACAATATATATATATATATATATATATATATATATATATATATATATATATATTTATATACTTAAAAAATCACAGTAGATGCACGTAACTTCATTACATGAGCGAATACCACAGGAAAATGCCTGGCAGAAGTTCAGTATACCACGCGTGAATAAAACAACACACGCTTATATATATATATATATATATGTATATATATATATATATATAATATAATATACATATATCTATATATATATATATATATATATATATATATATATATATATATATGCACACCAACATGGAACTTGACATCACCAAAAACAAGCGAAACATTATTAGTAAACCGAACAAATGAGTAACGTTCCCCGTTATGGAAAATAGACCTAGGTCAGCTTGGTGAATTTAATTTCCAGGATTGCAATTAAAAAACCTTTCCCTTAAACGCAAAGTCAATCCAGGCAATTACGAGACTTAATTAGTTACAATTCCTAGAGCAATTGAATCATTATTATCGATGACATCAATTTCGCGTATACTCGATTCCAGCCATAATTCATTTCCGTAATTGTAATTCTAATTATATATATATATATATATATATATATATATATATATATATATGTATCTACAATATCTATATATATATATATATAAACATATACATATATATATATAATATACATATATATATATATATATATATATATATATATATATATATATATATATATATATATATATATATATATATATATATATATATATATATATATATAATCTTTTTAAGCACTGATATTTATCATTTACTATTTCTAACTCATTTTTATTTTTTGCCCACTGATATTTATCTAGTAGCATTTAAGAAAAATAGTACATTATCTTTTTTTTTCTTTTTTTCTATTTTAATTCAGCTTCTTTGATTGAAATTTGCATTGACCTTCGATTTGCAAGTAGGTTTTTGATTAAAAAACCTTTTAGCATGTTCATTTTCATTAAGTCTTCGCATGTAAATTCTCTAGACAGAGTCGTGCAGTTGGACATCCATGAATTTAAAAAGCACAGGTGTGAACGATGAAGGGACCAAATTCTACGGTGCTTGACAAAATAGGCATTTCTTTATGATTACTCTAATATCATCTGATATACTCGATTACAAACTGATAGGAAAAACATACGATCAGCTGATAATGTCATTTAATTCTCATTTCGTTTCCAAAAACTTTGACAAATATCACGTCCTATAGTTCAGTTCATCCTGTAAACACATGAACACCGCCATGAAAAACTTTAGCAACTGAAAGTTAATCTATTTTTCGGTGGTCTCGGTATAATTCTTGTATAAGCCACGGCCCATGAAATTTTAACCACGGCCTGGTGGTGGCCTGTCCTATATAGTTGCCAGACGCACGATCATGACTAAGTGTAACCATAAATAAAATGTAAACTGCTGAGGCAAGAGGGCTGCAATTTGGTATGTTTGATGACTGGAGGGTGGATGATCAACATACCAATTTGCAGCCCTCTAGCCTCAGTAGGTTTTAAGATCTGAGGGCGGACAGAAGAAGTGCGGAACGGCAGACGAGGCCACCCTAATTTTTTTTACAAAAAAAAAAAAAAAAAAAAAAAAAAAAAAAAAAAAAAAAAAAAAAAAAAAAAAAAAAAAAAAAAAAAAAAAAAAAAAATGAATTTGCAGACTATGCAACAATCATCCACGGGATAAATTCTGAAGCTGCCCATAAGGCACGCGTTGTCAATTGCCTTAGTTACGTGGAAAATTAGTATCGGATATCTACTACACCTCTCCTATTATTATCTATATATATACTATATAGTTTCAACCGTTAGTGAATACGCGCCTGAATCCTTTTCGCAAATGAATGTTACGCGCTAAGTAGATGATAGCCAGTCACTTGATATTGCAGTGAATAAAGAATAATACCTAATGGTCATGGTCTAATATAATATATATATATATCTATATATATATATATATATATCTATAAAAAAATATATTTAAATTATATATAATATAAATATATTTGTGTATATGTATATATGTATATATATATATATATATATATATATATATATATATATATATATATATATATTTCAAGCTCATTAAGAGCGTTCAAAGAACGCCTAGGTAATTCAGTGCAGGAGAGAATATCACGTTTCCTAGCCGTACTAGTCAGTAGGTCATTATAATTTGGGCAGACGGTTTAACCACCAGGATAACGAAGGTAACTGAAGACTTTCAGGAATCTGTTATATCCAACAAACTAATAGGTTCTAGTAATAGAGAGCTGCTTCGTGAGTCTAACCCACAGCAATGGCGAAGCGATACGGGTTGTATTTCAGATTTAGTGAAAAAAAAAAAAAATTCAATGCGAGTCCTTGATTTCATAATAATGCTTATGATCGTATTCTGAAGCTATATATATATATTCTATAAGAAAAAGGCTATTTAGGTTTTAATGGTTAAATATCATCGTAAAATAGGCTATTTAGGCTTTAATGGATAAATATTATTGTAAAATTCATCCATAACCATTAAATTATAATGAAATGTCGTCGGCCAAACAAAGTTAACGGATTTTCCGTGCACTGATTTTTCACGATCTCCATGAAGGCTAGATTGAGATCATGTCAAGCAGAACGGATTGGAAGGTTCAGCGCGAGCGGTAATTAGTCACAATGACGCCGTAGGGCCAGCGGAGTAAATACTCAAAACATTTATTAAGAATACAAAGCATTAGCCTAAATACCAAAAGGCTGTGGCCAGTGTTCAGTGATTATTCCAGAGCTTCAGCGGTAGACATCCAGGTAATGCACACGACTATAATAACGATGCGCATAGCGTGCGAACTTAATCCAAGGTATTGCTTGGAAGGATTCCGCCTGCATTTAGTAGGCGGGTAGACGGGAAGCTAGCAGGAGGCTATGAGTTTCGGTTAAGTCTGAATGACCATGACGTACCCTAGCGGGTATCAATCATGCTAACTGAAGGTCTGTGTCTATCTCTAGGAATAGTTTATGACCTCATAGATAAAGAACCCAATTTAAACATTCCGTCTCTCCGTCATCCGCTTGTCGGTCAGACTGCCAACGGGGACTCTGAACTGACAATCAGTAGTCCTGACAAAAAACATTTTATTTTTCAAGATCTGAAAAATGATCCGTTACGAATAACATATTTCCCACATAGAATATGATTTGTTTTCATATTTTCCTTAAAGGATTTTACATCAGAATATGTTTCCCCACACATTATGTTATAATAATATTTTTATATTTTATGTAACGTTTTTATATTTTTATGTAATGTGGTATATATATATATATATATATATATATATCTTATAGGAATTATATATATAGATATATATATTTATATAAGATATATATATATATATATTATATATACCACATTGCCATGGCAACAATAATGATCCAGGACTGATATCAATGATCATTCAAAATAACGTCAGAGGAACCTACTTTGTGGAATAGTGCCACTGCCAATATTGACACTCCCTCTCTGACAGAGTGAACATTTGAAAAAAAAAAAACTTTTGATTAAAAAAAAAATTCGAGTGGATTGAGAGGGTAGAGTGGAATGGAAAGAGGGTTAGAAAGGAGGAAGAAGAAGAAACGGGAGAGGATCATAAAACGGAAGATGGCGCGAAAAATGGATGGAGTGACAGGAGAGGTGTCAGGTGAATGAATGCATAAATGAGAAGGAAGGTGAAGCGTAAAACGAAAGGGAATAGCATAGAAAAGGCAAAGAACCAGCGCGAAATAGTGGATGGTAACTAAGTTAAAAAAAGAAAACAAAAACAAACAAATAATGACAACGGAGGAAGGGATTTGCTAAAAAACAAAAAGAAGAAAGTTTAAAGAAGTTAAAAATTTTCCATTTCCATAGCTTTCACAAGGCTTCGGAATTCACGCTAAAAAACAAACAAACAATGACAACAGAGGAAGGAATATACCAAACAAAAAGATGAAAGTTTAAAGAAGTTAAAAAATTTTCATTTCCATAGCTTTCACAAGGCTTCGGAATTCACGCAAAATATCGCAGCAAGAACAGTAGCAAATTAATATACGTACACATTGCATTTTTACCTTTATTACTTAAACCATGAACCATTTTCTGTCTTTAAGAGGTTGCTACCCCATGCTCTTTCATGACCCTTCACTGAGGCTTGTATCCTCTCCAAATCTGATTACATTGCCTATTCCCTGAAATCTATCCATAACTTCCAAAGATGTTACAGCTTACGCAGGGCGCGGGCTAAAATCTATGGTCATATAGAGCGTTGTTTCACCAAGGAAAATTAAAATGAATACGCTATATTTTATCAGAAATAATTTTTCTGTACTGTTTAACATGCACATTATTTATTTTCTTTTATATTTTTATTATTTTTTTACATTTTCATCTAATAAATAAGTCATAAATATCCTATCCTAAAATTCCTGCATCTTCAACTCAACGCAAAACACGTTTTTCCTGACTTTATTAGGCTTTCCTAACCTACCACCGCCACCACCAATAACAACAAAGGAGTTTGTAGGCTAACTCCCCGAGTAAGCGAAAACAGACAGACATACAGACAAACAGAGAGACGTACAAACAACCAGCAAACAAATTCACCAGCAAATACAAAACTTTCTAGTCAACTTGGGTGGCGGAAGGAAGAAAGGACGCTGAAATGAAACACGAAAATAACAGTCCGCCTAATGACCAAAGTGTTTCTCGCGAGAGTAAAATGTGGAAATATGTTGGCACTCAAGTTCTGGACAATAACTGTTCTGGAAGAATGCCGGAACGGCAAACGAGCTGCTGTGTGGAAACTGGGCTATTTTGCTGCAGAGGGCAGGAGGGGAAAAGGGTCTCAATCTTTCCACGATTATTATTATTATTATTATTATTATTATTATTATTATTATTATTATTATTATTATTATTATTATTATTATTATTATTATTATTATTATTATTATTTTGTTTTAGGTGGTCCCACAATAATAAAAATGCTAAAAGTTCGTGCATAATTTATAAACACTTTATAAAAAAACTTTCGAACCCTTCCCTGGGTTCTTATTCAGTCCAAATTTGGACTGAAGATGAACCCAG
>NC_087221.1:52480635-52515949 GCF_015104395.2 Macrobrachium nipponense
TGGAGTCGGATATCTGTCACGAACTTGCGCGATCTGTCTTATGTTCGGGGCCGACGGAAGGGCAAGACCTGAAGATTCTCTCTCTCTCTCCTTTAGATAAATGTCTTTTAATATTCAATTTGCTCTACCTAGGAATTACTATATTTTCATATAAGGTAACCGAAGGAGAATTTTTTTAGTCGATAATAATTTTGTCCTCTCGTGGGTTCGAACCAGCGCCCACCGAACTGAAAAGAAACCAGGACTTCGGTGACGTTATCGACTCGGCCAACAAGTGGGGACATTTGTAGCTTAATGCATTTGTATGAATCACGGTGATGTGATAAAAAATTCTATAAATATATATATATATATATATATATATATATATAGATATATATATATATGTGTGTGTGTGTGTGTGTGTGTGTGTGTGTATAATGTGTACCTATCAGACAATACATAACCAAAATAAGTATATATATATATATATATATATATATATATATATATATATATATATATATTTGTGTGTATTTATAAGGCAAAAACATAGACAACGTAAGGAGAGAGAGAGAGAGAGAGAGAGAAGACGAGAGAGAGAGAGAGAGAGTCGCCTGCCAGGTACTTTCAGAAGGAGTACTACTTTATCGCCATTCGGTGTTACCTGGACACCTCTTTTTCGGGAAGAGCGAAGGTTATGGCGAGGTTTATGCGTTGTGGAATAGGAGGAATATTCTCGTTTCCTCGCCGTGAAAAACACTTTTCATCCGGGCTAATGGATTCCGTAACTGGTGGGGTTTGAATAAGATAAAAAAAAAAAAAAAACTTTAACTCGTCCACGATAGTGCCCCCCCCCCGGACAAGGGCCATGAGACACCTATAACCTGCGGTGATGTGGTGTTTTGGTTTTACGGTGTTTTCACGTCTCCTAACGGAGCTGGGAGAGGGTAGTGATGTCTTCTGTAGGACTTTAAGTTGTTCGTCAGTCTGCCTGTCTGAGCGTAAACAAAATTTTGTTTACGGATCTTCGTTAAATTGTAGTAATTGTCGTTGCATGATCTATTTGCCTCTACAGATTTGTTCATCGAAAAAGAAAATAAAAAAAGAAAACTACCTCGCCAAAGACTAAAACTGTTGATTGGGAGGACATGGTAGCCCATAAGCATCAGTTACACTTAAGGGTATCGGCGGCCTGTAATTTTGGCGATTTGGGTCAAATTCGTGAAAAATGAGTTATCGTCAATATTTCCATACATCTGGGTCCCGGCCATTGCCACGTAAGATAATATCGATACGAAGCTTTTTAAATGGTCTAAAGGGGCCAATTTAAAGGCCACATCCAAGTAGAGAATTAAAGGTCTGGTTAGGGGTGGCTTTACTATTTCATTTTCCATTCATTCTTCAAGTATTTGAGTTTCTTATCATTGCATTTGTTTCGTATGCCGTACAATATGTTTTTCCTGATAAAGATGGCACTCTTTCCCATGACTGAATAACACTGTCCGCGAGCCACTTGTCTCGACCGAGAGAAATTCCCCCTTTTTTTTTTTTTTTATGCAATCGTGTATTTGTTATTTTCAATCAATTGCAACACTTCTTCAGACTTTTAGACATCAATTGTGTATTATATATACTACTAACATGCCAAAAAGAAGTTTAGGAAACGAAGGGAAGCAAGCTCTCATAATATCAAAACTTATCTTGAAACTAAAAGTATAGAGAGCTAATGTAGCTTCTGACATGTCGCCACCTGCCATGTGGAAGAGATGCCAAATACTTCCTATTACGAAGCTCCGAGGGAAATCTATTATTCCCTTGCGCAAATATATCAAGATGATGATGATGATGGCACTGACGAACTTTGTTTGAAGTTATCTGATGATGAGGAGGGGAGGAGGAAGAGAATGAGCATTTTCAAGATGTAATTGCGGTCTCTGATGTAGCAGGTGATGTCAGTGTTTTATCAGGAGCCAACCTAAGGAGTTTTTTTTTATTGAGAAGTTATATGACTGAAAAAGAAGACGTTCTGAGTGTAAGAAATGATGGAGAAATAGTTTCATTACCCTTGAGAGCTCTAAAAGACTCTTTTAGTTCGACGTATTGCGGGCAGTGTGACAGCAATATAACACTTGAAAATTGATAAAAACAGTTTGATGTTGACTTGAAACTAAACGTGTAAGTGTGAGGTGCCATCTGAAAGTGTGAAACCAGAACATATCGGTGAAACAACAGCTTCATTTATATATCAAAGCATATTGCTGCAATGGAACATAATATCGGCTATGCACCAAGTTCATTGCTGCCTATTATGAGAAAAACGACAGGAGAAAACCTGAAAGGCCTTCGATGTAAGAGAAGACCAGGAAACGAAGGTCTGCTATGCATTCAAGAAAGCAAAAGAAGCAAAGAACATCAAAAGGAGGATATGAAGGAGGGGCTAATTAGCCTTCTAAAACTTGGCAGCACAAGAGTAGAGTGGCGTTCTACGATAACCCCCCCAAAATAATATAAACTATTTTGTTTAAGTGATAAATGTTTTTTTTTTTTTTTAGAGGGAATAATATCTCTTATAAAAAAGAAGGAATAGACTCCATGTACGCCATTCCAAGAACTTTATATGCTTCTGAAAAGCAAAATAATTGGTTAGCAAACTTTAAATGCGATTTTCTCAAAACATACATTTTCTACATTCAAATTCTAAAAACTCCCTTATTTATGAATGGATTTTAATAATCTAAAAAGCAATTGGAATAAAGATAGTGAGAGAACTCACCATCGGCAAACTTTTATTTTTCTTTTTTTTCTCAAAATTTTTTTTCTTACCAATATATAATGTATAATTAGTGGGTATTTTTTATTGAATTTTTTTAAATATTTTTTTTAAATAGCACACATCACATATTGGATTTCTGAGTTTTGCCGTTTTATTTGATAGGTATTAAACTTTCTGCTATTACCTTTTTCTTTAAATGAGATAAATAAGGGAAGAGATACATTTTAAAAAAACAATAAAAAAAATGCTAGGTTTTTCCCGTTTGTAAAGAAAATATTTGTTAAAAAAAGAGTTTTTATCTAATTCACCTGAAATTTTGTGTGCATCTTATTCAACTAGAGGAACACCTGTGCAAGTTTGAACACCGTCACTCAAAATAATCCCCGACCCCTCCGCCGATACCCTTAACACCCAGCTGATTGGTACCCTTTCTCTCTCTCTCTCTCTCTCTCTCTCTCTCTCTCTCTCTCTCTCTCTCTCTCTCTCATCTTAACGGTGATATATCATCTTTTTTTCCCGCAGTGTTTAGATTTATCGCCTCCATTTGTTGCTGTCTGTCTGCTACTTTATCTTTCATTATTATCACTGCTGCATCTAGTAGGATTTATTGATAAAATTACAATACTCCGCTATCTAATTCACTCACGCCAGTTGCTTCGGGCCTCTTTGTGACCCACTGCTTCACCCACCAAGAACCTATAGGTAGTTCTTGTAAGCATCGTTGACGGTCGTAAATTTTCACTTTTTTTTTATCCGCTGAAAGCAATGTATTCTAGATGAAAATGTATGTAGTTCTAGATTTGTTGTATGTATTCTAGATGAAAATGTATGTAGTTCTAGATTTGTTGTATGTATTCTAGATGAAAATGTATGTAGTTCTAGATTTGCTGTATGTATTCTAGATGAAAATGTATGTAGTTCTAGATTTGTTGTATGTATTCTAGATGAAAATGTATGTATTTCTAGATTTGTTGTATGTATTCTAGATGAAAATGTATGTAGTTCTAGATTGCTATGTATGTATTCTAGATGATGTATGTAGGGGGTTTTCTAGATTTGTTGTATGTCTCTAGATGATTGAATGAAATATGTAGTTCTAGATTTGTTGTATGTATTCTAGATGAAAATGTATGTATTCTAGTGAAAATGTTATAGTATAGATTTGTTGTGTAGTTCTAGATGAAAATGCATGTAGTTCTAGAGATGTTGTATGTATTCTGATGAAAATGAGTTTTCGTGTTTCTAGATGAAAATGAAAATGTTTTATGTATTCTAGATTTGTTGTATGTATTCTGGATGAAAATGTTTATGTAGTTCTAGATTTGTTGTATGTATTCTAGATGAAAATTGAGGAGTCTAGAATGTGTATGTCTCTAGATGAAAATATATTTGTATTAGGATTTGGTTGTTATGTAATTCTAGAAATAAAGTATTGTTAAGTTCAGAATTGTTGGTATGGGTTTCTAGATTTTGAAAAATGTATTGAAAAGTTTAGATTGTTGTATGTTATTACTGGATTGAAAATTGTAAATGTAGTTCTAGATTTGTTTGTTGTATGTATGCTAGATGAAAAATAATGTATGTAGTCTAGATTTGTGTATGTGTTCTAGGATGATGTAGTAAAATTTCACTGATTTTTTGTTATGTATTCTGAAAATGATGTATTTGTTTAGGGTTTCTAGATTTGTTGTTGTTATTCTAGATGAAATGCATGTAGTCTAGATTTGTTGTAGTTTTATTTCTTGATGACTGTAAAATGTATTCTAGATTTGTTGTATGTATTCTAGATGAAAATGTATGTAGTTCTAGATTTGTTGTATGTATTCTAGATGAAAATGTATGTAGTTCTAGATTTGTTGTATGTATTCTAGAATGAAAAATGTATTTGTTTGTTCTAGATGAAAATGTATGTAGTTTCTAGATGTTGTATGACTCTAGAAATGGATATTTGTATGTATTCCTAGTTTGGTTGTATTGTTTTTTTATTCAGATAAAATGTAAATGTAGTTCTAGATTTTGTTGTTATGTAATTCTAGATGAAAATGTAGTAAAGTTCTAGATTTTTTGTTATTATTCTTGATGAAAATTGTTTTTTATTGTAAAAGTATTTTGCTGTAATCTTTTGGTAAATAATTATGGAATAAAAACTTTTTTCATCAATAGTCCGATTCTAAACACGAACAAAAACTCCCGTCTCATGTTAGTATTCCTACGAATTCCGGATGGCGAAAGGAATGCGGTGCCATCGAATCACCGTATCGAGCACTTTTCTTATGGCAAGAGTGGCATTCCGGAATGCGTTCTTCGGCCACGCAGTGATTCGTCATCATAGTGGTTGGGTCACACACGCGCTACGTCAGACGGAGGACAAGTCTTTCAATTAGTGAAGGGTTTTCCTTAAAGGTAGACACGGACACCTGAGCGTCTTACGAACTCCCGTTGAACCACAATACGACGAAACCTTCTCCTTTAGGTTCCCTCGGGATATTAGAGCTGGTGCTGTGTATGGAAAGACGAATAGGAGAGAGAGAGAGAGAGAGGAGAGAGAGAGAGAGAAGTTAAGTAGATCTTAGTTTAACCCGACCACTGAGCTGATTAACAGCTCTTCTCCTAGGGCTGGCCCGAACGATTAGATATTTTGACCTGGCTAGGAACCAATTGGTTACCTAAGCAACAGGACCTACAACCTATTGTGGCGCCATTTCGTCAAACTACTTTTACAAACGTAGAAACAAACAAACAAAACGAAGACGCTGCTAGAACACCCCTTCCCTACTCCCCCCCCCTCCAAAAAAAAAACCAAAAAAAAAAAGGCGGGTGGGGGGGCAAAAAGCTGACACATCATTTCTCGCGGCTGACTGATCTTCCGGGGACTTCATGGCGCCACAAACGTCCACCGCTCCCCCTTGCCCCCCACCCGCCTTTTTTTTTTGGAGGGGGGGGAGTAAGGAAGGGGTGTTCTAGCAGCGTCTTCGTTTTGTTTGTTTGTTTCTACGTTTGTAAAAGTAATTTGCCGTCTGCTGGAATTGATAAAGAACCACTGAAACACAAAGAGTGAGAAATATTGCTGTCAAAGTTAAAAACTACTTTAGAGCAAGAAAGAGGTATACTTATTACTGCTGGGTTTAACTCCATGACTCAGTGACAGTGGTAGAGTTATCGATAAAAGCACAATATAGCAAAGGGAACTATGACACTGTGGTGAATTTCCTGTCTCCAGGAATTTGGCATGTGCTGTAGAGATAGACAAATAAATAAGTAAATAAATAACTTATTTATCATCGGAAAGGTGCCATGTGCTGTAGAGATAGACAGATAAATATGTAAATAAATAATTTATTTATCTCCAGGAAGGTGCCAAGTGCTGTAGAGACAGATAGATAAATAAGTAAATAAATAAATTATTCATCATCGGAAAGGTGCCATGTGCTGTAGAGATAGGTAGATAAATAAGTAAACAAATATATTATTTATCTCCAGGAAGGTGGCATGTGCAGTAGAGATAGATAAATAGATAAATAAGAAAATAAATAAATAAATAAATAGATAAATAAATAAGTAAGTAAATAAATAAATACGTAAATAAATAAATTATTTATCTCCAGGAAGGTGTCATGTGCTGTAGAGATAGATAAATAGATAAATAAGTAAATAAATAAATAAATAAGTAAATAAATAAATAAATAATTAAGTAAATAAATAAATAAACAGAAAGATAGATACTCAGACAGACAGATGGTTATATCTATCTAACCATCTGTCTGTCTGAGTATCTATCTTTCTATTTATTTATTTATTTATTTAATGATTTATTTATTTATTTATTTATTTATTTATTCATTTACTTATCTTTTTATTTATTTATTAATTTATTTTTTTATCTATCTTTCTATACAGAGATCCTTCAGTTTCCAATATAGTGCCATGTGTTGCACAGATTTGATTCTCGCCTTTGGCGCGGAACATTTTTTATCCCAGCAGCAAGAGCGGAAAACCTAGAGAAAACTCAAGATGAAAGTGAACGGGAACAAATAAGGATAAGCAAAAAGGCCTCTGTTGCAGGATATTAATTCAGAGACCCGCAGAAATTCTCTGAATTTCTTGAGCGAATATGGGATAATCTTAATGGGAAAAAACCAAAGGTTTCCGAACTGCTATTTATATGATAATAAGGACAGGTAGTATGAGGATGCTATAAGAAAAGCTTTTTCGAATTTTTTATTTTTTATTTTTTATCCGCAGCCCATTCACGTACGTAATCGAAAGAAAACATAGATAACCGAGAATCAAAACTGCCACTTTGCATTAAAAAAAGATAAATAAATAAATAAAAAATGACGTGAGGATGAGACCGCTATCAAGTTTCCTTATGTCCTACTTTTATGAAGGATTCAAATATATCATATGAATATAATCACGGAAGAACCGTCTGTATGCAAATTAAAAAATACATATCAATCAAAAGAAACGAGAGAAAAAAAAGCGTGCGACAAAGAAGGCAAATGATAATATATCCTCAGAGATGAAATAATAATCAATACCGGGTGACGTCACGCCTTCGACATCAAAGAGATTCCGCCTTCCGAGGCGAGTCGTTCTTCCAGCGAAATTGAATTCCCAGTCGTTACCGGGGAAGGGAGATTTGGCCTCCTTATCATGAAGTATCAGTATTGGAGATTCAGTCATTTGGCAAAGAAACCTGGAAGCCACACGTCATCAAAATGACTAAGAAGGGGTTCTCAAAACCTTTTCCCCAACCGAGACACATCTGATTCCACAAGATCTGGCAAGAGCAGTAAAGCTGCGGCAAATGCGCGTTTGCAACACTGCAAGACAAACAGAGAAAAGACACCTTCACCTAAACGATATCACCGAGGACAACACTGAGAGAAAATTAGCAGTGACAGTCCATCCACCGACGTAGACCTGGCTACCTCAGTCAACTGGGAAGAGATATGGCTTTCAAGTCGTCAGGCAAAGTGACCACGAAAACGCAAATTCCTCTTCGAATTGACCCAGTTCGTCGCTGTGCAATCACATATGCATGTGAGATACATCGACACGAGCATCAAATACAACTGCTAATGTTCTCCTTTCTTCCCAGGACGGCCCCCGCCCCCAACTTTCACCCCTTCCCGCCCACATATACATACATACAACGCCCGTGCACCTACCACAGATCTGCAAGGGACCCTGGTAACAGGGATAACTTGTGTAGGGAAAGTAGTCTTTCTCTTTCCTTGCAGGGAATTCTATTTATACTTGGACTCAGAAATACGGCGCTCTCCAAAACATATTCTTAACCCTAAGCACTGGGTCAAATTCGAACATTTTGTTCCTTTCCAGGACCCATACATTTATACCCTAGCTACTAAGCCTTTGTCCCTTTTACATATATGAAGCAAGCAAAGACTTAAACACGTTCATAAACATATGAAGGCTACGGGCAGATAGAATCCATAAATATGCCCAAGCTACAAAATGCAAACAGAATAACAAAGACGATGGTAATAATAATTCTGGGATGAAAGTCAGCGACTCCGAACATTTACAGAAGAATTTCTCACCGAGAAGGATCTCCATCATACTTTTTATGCGCGACAAGAGAAGCAAAGCACGACTTGAAAACAAAAACATAACTCCGCAATAGGGTTACTCAGAGTAATTCCGGGCTCGGATGGAAACGCCGTCCTTATCTTGCAGATATCTGGCTCGATTTTGCATAGAAATGGCAAAGCTGGAGTCTGGGTGTCGTGACCGCCATTTGAAAGTCTCTCACCCTGCACTCTCGGTCACTTTGAAGGAAAGGAAAGAACAGAGCAGCAATGTTGAAAACATCTCCTGTTTACATAACAACTCACGTCTCTCTCTCTGTCTGACAAATTAATGCAGAAAACTTTTGTTGTAGTTTACATTTTAAATGACACAGACACCGCTCTCTCTCTCTCTTGTAATGAAAAAAAATTGACCTTTGAAGCTAATTCCCCATTACGTCACGACATTTCCTCTGCTGTACTACATAGCACTGGGGGCAGAACTGCGTATATTTTTGAAAGCCAAACGGTCTAATTTTCCCCTTTTGTTTTTTATAAGAGACCTTTTGATCGTTTGTGTCTGGCTCTGGAAATTCGTGTAATAAAGGCGGCTAACTTTTCCTTAATGGAAAGGCTGAAGTTAAGAGTGCTGTGGAAATTCTGTCACAATACGATGCTAAAAAAAAGTAGACGCTCACTATAATTCATGGTCGGCGCATGGCGTGATATTGGCACTCATTACGCTAAATATAAAAAGGCAAAACCATCAACAGTAAATATGATAACAGATATACGTTGATCATCACGTAAAAAACAGTTTGATAGCAATAATTGCATTAAAAAAAACAATAACTACATAATAAAAACAATGATCAAATAATGGCGTTTTATTACCTATGACCAGGGAAGAGTGGTAATCTCCACGGATAAAAACTATTTTAATTCCCTTTGAATTATTTGTGCTATAAAATTTCCATCATTAGGTTAATCCTTGACGGACCGCAGCCTGAATGGCTTGTCGGGAAAATATCAACAATTAATAAACTTTTCTTTCATAATACTTCAATATTATGAAAGAAACTGAACCAGAAGCGTATTCTTCACTCTTCTGATGGAATAAGACCAGTATTCTTTAAAGGTTCACCCCACCTAAAAAAGAAAAAAAAAAAAAAAAATAAAATAAAATAAAACATCATTGTTTATTGATTCCCCGTAACCAAAGGAAAAAATGTATTTTTGTTTTCACAGCACCAAAAGGTGTTTTATTTTATTTTATTTTATTTTATTTTTTTTGTAACGCCAAAACATACTTCCTATTTCTGAGAGGCACCAGAACAATATTCGTTATTGCTTGGCCCAAATATAATTCTTTGCTGCTCTTGCGCAACAAAACAATATTCTGTATTGCTTGACTGCTCCATACAATACTTTTTTTTCGACCTCCTGCACCTATTCAGTCAATATTTTTGTGTTGCGAAATAATATTTTTAGGGCCCTCACCTCTCAAGTAAAGACCACTCTAAGAGAGGCAGAGAAAGTGAATCGGGAAACATTGGGCATGGTAGAGAATTCCGCATTCTGGAAATGAATGGGATGAAATACTGGTCTAACCGGTCGATCCCTAGTTCGTGACATCCACAGGGTATCTCAAATTTGGAGGAAGCATATAATCAAGAGGCTCTTTAGAGCATTACCCAAAGAAATATCTGCAAAAACACGCAGCGAGAGGCAACCTCCTTTGGCTAGTTACAAGGTTAGCTCCAGTGTGTGACATAACACAGCTAGATTACTGAAAGTTTAAACTTAAGATATAATTATAATACCTAGTAAAATAACCACTACAGTCCTTCCTATGTATCTACGGCCATGGTGCTAGCTGCTTCATTCAGTAGCCTGCTTCATATAACGCTAATTCAAGATCGACATCTTAGTTTTACCAGACCACTAAGCTGATTAGTAGCTCTCCCAGGGCTGAGCCCGAAGGATTAAATATTTTGACGTGGCTAGGAACCAATTGGTCACCTAGCAACGGGACCTACAGCTAGAAATGAATTTCTGTCACCAGAAATAATATCCTCTGATTCCGCGTCGGCCGAGCCGAGAATCGAACTTCGGAACACCGGATTGGCAGCCGAGCGCGTAAACCACTCGTCCAACGATGAACTGCTGCGACAAGTGCTTCAAGGTTGGTAAGGAAGTTCAATCGATATTTATTTGCGAAACTCGTATAACGTTTTTTCTTGGAAGACAGACTATTCCAATCAGGCCTAAAACATCATATTGGTTTGTCTACTCCGTATGTTTATAAGATTTGACTATTTTGCAACCAAAGCTCTTCCATACAACAGAGAGGTGGGAAATAGGTCGTCCTCGTTAAGCCATAATGTTTACCCTTTTCCCTGTCATCATGGTAATAGGCGGCTCAATCAGTCCTGGACGTTTTAGGCCTACTTCATGTTAGGTCTAAATGAATGACGCTGTTTTGTATCGAGGAAGGGAAACATGAAGGAAATTACTCCCGTTTAAACAGGATATACCAAGCGTTAGGTTAACGGAGACATATAACTGTATTTTTTTTAAGCATCTAGCCTCGAAAAAATCTTTAATAAAAATAACTGTATATAGATTTTCCCGTTACATCATTTCAAACTTTCAATTTCACTTTAGTTCATTTTCACCACTGCGGTATCTATAACATCATAACTGATCTCAATGTTATAATAAATTCACATTAACCGTGCATTTGACGTCTAGGAGAGTCCCTTACGACGCTCCTGATTGGCTGTTGATAAGCCAATCACAGGGCTGGAAACTCTCAGTCTCTCTCGAAAGCTCATATGGGTAGGATCTCTGTTCCACCTCTCGAGAGAGACTGAGAATTTCCAGCCCTGTGATTGGCTTATCAACAGCCAATCAGGAGCGTCGTAAGGGACTGTCCTAGACATCAAATGTACGGTTGATGTGAATCTACTATAGTACAGTCTGCTAGAAATAGAAGTGTCACAACAGAGAAGCTTATGAAGGGCGGTTTCTCTCCCAAGTAATCCTGGAATTTTTTATTAAGAAAATATTAATCTAGAATCTATAAAATCAAAATTATGAGCCGCTCCCTCAAAAAACTTTGCCTGGTCTTGCGCGACGTGAAGGCAGTGATGCCATCTAGTGTGCCCTGCAATAACTACGCAAATCTTTTCCAACTGCGAATAGAGGCCGTAGGCGTTCAATTGGTTTCCTAGCTGAAGTGTATTCAGTACGCCGGGGCAGACTTGCAATTAATTATGGATAAAAATTTTTACCACTTATAATTATATATAGGTGATATCAGGCCCGTACCCAGAGTTTTTTTAATGGGGGTGGGTGGGTGGCGGTCTTTTTTTCCCCAAAACTGTACTTTTTCTTCTATAAATGTTATTGCATAATTATAGTTGGTTCACCTAAGGTAGATTCTTGGGTGACCCCTATGCCTGCGAGAAGTTTGTTTGGCGGCCTCTGATTGGCTGGGAGCTGCCTAGCTCCCGGTACCAGCCAATCAGCGGTCGCCAAACAAACGTCTTGTAAGCATCGGGCTCATCCAAGAATCTACCTTAAGTGAACCAGCTATAGGTATATATCATATTCCTATGATCACTCTTGTATTTCCTACTACTAAAGAATTTGAGACGTTATGAGGGCATTGCGGCTATTACAGTTTCAAATGATGTTAATGTTTAATAACAAAATTTTGTAAAAAGAGACTTGCCAAAAAAATAGATTGTTATCTATTACTTTTTAAGTATAGTTCAATGAAAAGGATAGTCACAGAAAATATGGACTTCCAGAAATTTTGGGGGGTGGGTTGTTCGACGCCCCCCCACCCCCACCCCTCTCGGGACAGGCCTGGTATATATATATATATATATATATATATATATATATATATATATATATATTATATATATTTAAATGTTTGTCTAGATCTCTCTATAGTGTGCATAGCATGCACGATAAAGTCCTCCGGATGGCCTGACACTTACTGGACAATCCCAACCGTAATTCTGAAGGATTACTACCATGTTATGCTGATCCTCTAATCCACGGAAAATCACTGCTTAATTCCTTTTTATTCCAAAAATAAACATCGTTGCTCTGCATTTTTAACAGTGCAATAACAGAGCTATATAAAAATGCCGCATGCAATGCAATCTGTATTTTTCCTCAAAGATCAACAAAATAAAATGACAGCTAAAGCAGTTTATTTTTACGACGAATTTTTGTATTTTTGCTGGCGCATTAATCAGATGGATTTACTGTATGTCTAAATAAATATTTATACATTTTGTGCGTGTGTGTGTGCGTGTGTTCATGATGAGTAACGTTGGGATTGGTCAGTGATACGATGGGTGACCATCAAGAATCACGTGACATTTTTACGGGCTGCTGAAAAGCAAGAGCCCGTGCAAGAACAAGGCTGGCTTAATCTTACTACGTGACAGTAGCACCACCAACCTCACCCCGAAATATTTACGTGAGTGCGTTGTGCATGGGCCGTATACACTTTCATATCTAATCAATAACTATTAACCATTAGATTTCTTAATGCATCGTATTCATCCAAACTCTATTATGGGGCTGACTTGCCAAATGGGCTCGTAATCCATTCTATTCCATTATCCATTAACTTGAAATACTTCCGTTAATCTGTCTTGCCTTTCTGTTACGCTCTTATACCCTACATTCTTTTGTCTTCATCGTAATGGTCGCTAGTTCGGTTATACAACGAGTTCCGTCATCTGCCAAGTCTAAATCTGTCACATTATATTCTTGCCACTTCTTAATCGACCTCCCCTTTAAGGTAAAAAATTCCGAACTTTTCTTCTGAAAAGTTTTAAGATGCGAACGCTGCTAGTCAAAAAGTTTTAGACGTCTAACTTCCCAACCTGAATTCCAGCAGGGGATGTGGGGGTTGGGGGGATGTACGATTCCCTGAAGTCAGGAAGTTGGAAGCTGAAGTTTAATATAATTTCTCTTCACCTTAGGTACTTTCCATAAGGATAAGATGGCGAGTATAGTTATCATAATTGAATTGGATTTCTTTTTTTTTTTCTTTTTAACCTTTAGTGCCTTTCATAGCGATGAGATCGGGACTACACCACAGTTATGATAAAATATAACTTCTTTTCACCTCCTCAATTATTTTTCTTAATAAGATCGCGAGTAGTTATCGTAGTTTAATATCATTTCTTGTCACCTAAACTAATTTTAGTATTGATGACATCGAGACTGGGGTCACCAGATTTTAATATAATTTCTTTTCACTTCAAGCACTTTATAAAATGATAAGATCTCTTGCAGAGATATCAGAAATTAATGTAATTTCTTTTCAAACTAAGTGCTTTTGAAAATGATAAGATCACTGTAGAGTTATCAGAGTTTAATGTCATTTCTCATCATCGTAGGTACTTTTCACAATGATAACATACAGAGCAGAGTTATCAATGTACAGGCAAGGCCACAAGAAGAGACAAATTAGCAGTGGACCACTAAAAGGTCGTCTTTTTACCTCGAAGACCACAGGTCACCGAAAAAAAAGTCAGAACGCTGTGCCAAACATCCGCATCTTCAAAATGAACCTCTGGATTAGATATTAGAATTTTCGTATTGTTGTAAAACCCATTAATTCACGAGATAACTTAACGGCAGGGTTCATACAAACACAAATGAGTATTTGTAATAGCAAATTACATCGCCATTTCGTCATCGCAAGAGACAAAAAAATACTCAGGAAATATTTTGTTGTAACTTATTAATCCGAGCGGACCGGAGATGAAAGTGGCTGTTGCACACTAATTACAGAGATAAATATAGGGTATTACACCAAGAAAGAATTCATGCCATCATTATTATGTGAATATGATAACCACAAAGTGACATCAAAGAGCCAGAGAAAATGAGCAAAGGAGCTATCTTGTAACCATTAACTCTAGACGTAATAGGCAGACTTGTATGGCCCTACATTTGAAAGGAAAATAGCCTGTGGAATTACCACATTAAATTTCCTTGCTCTTACTACCTAACTGTTAAGTGATAACGGTGCCAAAAAGAGATGAGAAGGTGCCTATTCAAAGATAGACAGATAGATGAAAATACATATACCTACTAATACTAAACGCAAACACGTGCCTGATTACACATAAAGGATTATAATATTTGCATAAACAAAGCCCTTCGTTATCCCATTTATGACGAAAATGATAAAAAAAAGGGATATATACAACAAAATGCCGACTATAAATGCTTCCACATCATTTTTCCAAACGTCGGCAGAACAACAATAAGCCTTTTTATCTAACAGCTTCATTAATATTTAACGGCTAATTAGGAGACTGACTCCCTAATTATCTACAATACGCAGACCTTTTCATTCGGATTCCTTTGTGTCTAAACAAGAGCCACATATATACTGAGATCCGCAGTCTGATTTTTACAGTGGGAGTTCATTTATCATGATCGTTTTTTTTTTTTTTTTTTTTGCCTTTAGATAATGTCACGCACCCATTCACAAGGTATATATGGTGAACTGATTCCCTGATAAGGTGACCATTCATTGGTTAGGGTAAATTTACATTCTGATAACATCACTATTCACGGAACTGTTTGTTATCTTTTCATGGGCGCAAATGCCATTCATTAGCGTATGCCACAACGATCCGTTGAATTGAATATCTATAGGAATTGTTTTCAACGCAAAATTTTTAATGCTGGTTTGGTAATATGCCATTATTATTCCAGCATTTGGTAATATGCCATTATTATTATGATTATCACGAGAGAATGTCACCGCACTTCGACAACAATAGATATACAGCTGATTCATTTTCAAGAGCTCACAATTATAATGGTATCGAGAAGGAATTCAGTTAAATTATTAAATGGTGTTCAGTAATTAAATGAAAAAATAATGCTAGTTTATTAAAATCTTTTATTCAACTGGTTATGATAATAATTAAGCTGGGATCAGAGAATCGGTTTGCATTTGCGTAAACATTTTCCAAGATCTGGTTTTGGCTTACTGATATGACGGTTGTCAGATTAAGTATGCATTTCTTACAACCCTGTACATTGTCTAAACTAACAATGTTTTTCTCTTTTTAATCCTTCTGTTACCTGTGATACCTCCAAAATCAAAATTCAACTATGCATTTTCCTAGATATGTTAAAAATTTTGTATAAATGACTGACAACTACAGTCGCCTCTATCACCTTTAACTTTGGAAAGAGGAAAAAAATAATTTCTCTCACCCATTCCTCCAGAACCTTTCCCTTATCTCAAGACATCTTACACACTCTAGTCATGCACTAAATCACAGAAGCGCCTCTGTGGCGTGGTTGGTATGGTGTTTGCGTCCCACCTCGGTGGTCCCGGGTTCGATTCTCGGCCATTCCATTGAGGAGTGAGAGATGTGTATTTCTGGTGATAGAAGTTCACTCTCGACGTGGTTCTGAAGTCACGTAAAGCCGTTGGTCCCGTTGCTGAATAACCACTGGTTCCATGCAACGTAAAAACATACAAACAAACTAAATCACAGAAATAAGACAGTACTGCAACATCACATTGTCAGTCTTAGTAAGACTGAAAAGATTGGTAGGCAACGCATGTACCCAGGTAGGTTAGGGCATCAGGAACGCCGGAGATTGAGAACGGGATGGAAATCAGCCATCGGAGCACCTTAGGTTTACTGAGCAAATTCTTTTTAATCTGTATCGTATTATTTCACAGCCCTGATGATGAGACTTAACCTCTGGAAAATTAGGCCAATAAACCTAAGGTGCCAAGATGGCTGCTTTCCATCCTATCTCACGGTTAAAATACTATTATTTGTTGACGCCCTCCGCGCCCCACGTAGGAGGGTATTTTTAGGGTATTTTTACTTTTTGCAACTGTTAGTGTATGGAACCTGTAAGGGGGGAAAAATAATCTAAGAGGGAACAATGGAACTTCTGCCACCTTCCCCTCGGCGTCTGGTGATATTAGGAGAAACCAACTGAGAGAAGACCTGAAGACCTAAAAGTTTGGGTGTCCTACAGAAAAATGGTGGAGCGAGAGAAATAAAGGAATGAGCTTTGTTGGGTTGGGTGTGCTATGTATATAAGGATGATGGACCATTAAAAACTTTCACCCTTTTCAGTGCGTGTGTATACGTTAATAGGTTATTTATATAACTGTAAGCTTCGTAGTAGCTATGAAGAGGCATCTAGGAAATATTTTTTTTTTCAGCGCGGTCTCAGTAGATTACGCCTGTCTTAGTAGTGATTTTTAACTATTATTTGTATTTTTTCTACGTTTTTATGAGATTTTAAGTGATTTTGTAAATTGCAGCCTTGATGCAACGGCATATTGCGAAACGCCTTATGCAAAATAGACCACTGTTTGGATATACATGCTGCCTTCTTTTCCTTTGGTGCCTGAAACACAAGCAGTCTAGATGGAAGCACACAGGCAACAATGGAATTCTAATTGATGGGAGATACATAACAACAATGAAGTTGTTTAGACAATATATCTCATTGTCTCGAATCACATTCCGCAACAAAGTGAATTAGAACGATCTCACTGGCGAATCCGGAGTTAATACTTAATCCTCTCGGATTATTGCTTCAAATCTTACCTCAAGGGGAGGTCTAAAAGGGTGTACTCAAGAGTGGGAATAATGAAGGGAGAAGAGAAGGAGCAAATAATGATGGGAATCAGAGATCGAAATTAACCACTGACCTCGAACTCAAATACTGCCACCGATGGGATAAAGGGGGAAGAAGCAAAGATGGGATAAAGAGGGAAGAAGCAAAGATGGGATAAAGGGGGAGGAAGCAAAGATGGGATAAAGGGGGAGGAAGACAAAGATGGGCCATAAATAAAGGGGGAGAAGCAAAGATGGGATAAAGGGGGAGGAAGCAAAGATGGGATAAAGGGGGAGGAAGCAAAGATGGGATAAAGGGGGAAGAAGCAAAGATGGGATAAAGGGGGAGGAACGCAAAGGATGGGATAAGGGGGAAGAAGCAAGATTGGGAAATAAAGGGGGGAAAAGAAGCAAGATATGGGATAAAGGGGATGAACAAATATGGGATAAGGGGGAAAGATGCAAAGACGTGATAAAGGGTAAAGAAGCAAAGACGGGATAAAGAGGGAGGAAGAAGCAAAGATGGGATAAAGGGTGAAGAAGCAAAGATTGGATAAAAGGGGGAAGAAGCAAAGATCGGATAAAGGGGAGAGGGACGAGAAGACAAGTCACGGAGGAACTTGAAATCGACGTCAAGAAATCCCGCATCGATGGCGGAAGCGGTAATCTGCAGTAATCCCTCCGGCCTTGCTATCCATTGCATACCAGACGAGAGCGGTTGCGCAGTCGTTATTGTTTGGAATGAATATATTGTGATGTTCTTAACAGTTTTATGTATTAATTACTGAATACGCTGCGGCGTTCTAAACAGCTTGTCCTTGTTAGTTGATTGTTGGCCGTTTGCTGGTGGTTGAATACTAAAAATGGAAGACAATAAACGATCGTCTGGTCAAGTTTCCTTTGTTCCATTCCATATAGCCACTTTGGCCGGCCTGCGCTCGCAAGACAAAGATTGATTGATTCCTTAATTGGCTTATATAACCTCGGCATCGAACAACACGAGTCATATCGGCAAACGATCCAATTTCCCAGTTAGTGGAAGCAAACATTTCTTGCTTTCGTCTCATTTGATCACTGCTTTATATCAGAGACTTTTTTTTCTTCTTCTTATAAAAAGTTTTTATAAGAATGGTGGCTTGGTTGTTACCATAGGAACCGAAGTTGGATGTCAGTTTTGAAATCAACTGCGTCTGTTTGTTTGTTCGTTATCTACTGTGCCTCAAAAAGTTATGGAGACGAAATCGCATACATAAAATTATTTTGTGAGGGGAGGAGAAACAGACCGAGGAGAATTAATTTAATTTACAGATATACGCATTCGCACGTTTCTCCGAGGATTTTATAATACATTTCCATTCTACTTATCTATGCTGTTGCGTGGATTAATTCCTCACACTGGTTTCCATAATTCTTGGAATTTAACCAGACTTTCTAACTTTAACAAAATGCATATCAGCTTCTCGGCTGTTATAAATTACAGAGAACCACACCTGCCTTCATAACCTTCAACACCTTGTCACTTGGGCCCTTTGAGCATGGAAGAGTGTTGGCATAAGGCCAACGGAATCTGAACCAGCCATCATGCTTACCAGTGCTTGTAGCCCCAGAAAGCTTATTAATATCAGCATCCGGTCCCTCAACGTTTTTTGGGATAAAGTTCAACTTGGTTCCTACAGCCTAAAAAGTTCCTAGCCTATCCTTTTGATCTATTAGGAACCCCAAAAAATTTCAAACACATACAATGCATTGCCATCCTAATGCTACTCCCCGTGCATTTTAATACATTTCTATCTATTCATTAATTTACTTTTTCCTCTTTAATAAGTAGAATCTCTCCTCCCTGTATTCCCTTTTGTCGTCTCGTATTCTTTGGAAGCTTGGATGTCAAGTCAATGGTCCTCTCTCCATATGAATTAGGGTTCATCTTTTGAATCATAATAACAATAATTCCAGTTCATTAATTTACGTTCTTTATAAGGAGTGGAATCTCTCCTTTCTGTACTTCCCTTTTGCCGTCTCGTAATTCCTATCGAACACCAAATTCTTTGGAAGCTTGAAAGTCAAGACAATGGCCCCTTTGGTGGATTCGTTCCATCTGAATTAGAGTTCATCTTCTGCATACTAACAATTATTCCAGTCGTGGATTTAGTCACTCTCCTAACACCCATTCTCTCTTTCTTTACTCGTCTGTTTCACTCCAACTTTCCTCTCAGTTCAATTCAGGGACGTGACACCCTTCCCCCTTCACAATTGCTCACGTTGATTGACCTGTCACGTCATTTTAATTACCGGCAACGCCTCCCTATATAACCTTTTAATGTCATAGTCAGAGTGCTCATTCCTGTCTCTCTCACTCTCTCTCTCTCTCTCTGTTTCCCTTGCTTTCACAAGCTCTCACAACCTCTCCCCTCACCATCCATTACCTTCACCATCTACTATTTTCCGGCCGCCTTCACAAAACCATTTCGAAGCTGGATTAGAGATCGGTAAAGAAGAAGGAAAAGCGAGTCAATCAGGCAGACGGAAAAACGCGACTGTAACTTTGGCATGAAACGGTTTATTGCCCAGTCAAGTTTTAGTGTCTTATTTGTGGAGCATTAAGCGTTTAGGAAAGAATGGTACCAAGCAACTGCTACAGTCATTATATCTATAAAAAAAAAAAAAATAAAAATCAAGCTTTACTATGGCGATAAGCAGTCCCCCTTTTTGGACGTGATTTAATCCCTGATATACAGCAGATACACATATATATAATACACATACATATATACATACCATTTATGTAGCACACAAAGCACATTATATTTATTTTATATATGCACCACACCACACACACATATAATAGCTATATATATATATATAGGTAATATATATAGATATAATACATATATCATACAAAAACAAAGGTTAAATCAATAGTCCATTGGCCGACTTCCAAAAGTGATAAAAAAAAAGGGGGAATTATTCCGCTCGCGCGGCTGCAGTTTTTTTTCCATACCCTCCTCATTCTCTCTCTCTCTCTCTCTCTCTCGTCTCTCTCCCAAGCAAACCGTAATTTCATCCCCACCATTGACATCATTGCAGCCATTCTAGGCTTTAACGGCTACATCTCCCTTACATAACACTAAAATGGACCGGTCGCTTTATTCACGGTTCCCTTTCCTCAATTTCCGCAGCAAATATGTCATGTGATATAACTAAAACTAAGATTTTATCTTCTTTAATTACGTAGGTTATGTGATATCTCGAGGGGAAAGATAATGCTAAAAATATCCTTATCAGTCGGTATTAACAAATTTGCTCTGAATATTTTTGGATGAAAATATTTTGACTTGAACGAATTTTGCGAAAAGCGTCGAACTTTGTTTTCGAAAATATGGTTTAATTATTATTATACCGTTCTATATCTTTGTCACCCTCTACTCTCTCTCTCTCTCTCTTTCAATTTCTCTTTCTCTTTCTCTCTCTCTTACTTCATCATAGATACAGAGACTGAATAATCTCTCATTCTCTCATTACTGATCAAAAGGCTAATAATCTCTCGCTCTTTCATAGTGCAAAACAAAAAGAACTCTCTCTCCCTCTCTCGATATTTATATATATAGTATATTAGATAATATATATATATTATATATATATATATATAGAATATATAGATAAAAGGGGACAGTCTCACTCTCAACGTGATGCAATCCGATAATCTCTCTCTCTCACACATTAATCGCTTCTTCCAGCACTAAACGGCTTGCATTCGCGACTTACACGGCACTGTCTACTAGACTATTGCGCTTTATTTGCCTCCCCCTTTCGCGCAATATCGGATTCAAATACGTCAACAAACGAATGGACTAATAGGAGATGGAGGGGTGGCGGTCAGGGACCGTCTGGTCTGGTTCCTCGAGAGAAAACACACGAGGGCGTTCGATTTCTCCATATTTACCCTGAAATATTCGAGGGGGGGCGGGGGTGGGAGGGGAGGGAGGGGCGAAAACCGTCACTCGATCACATCTCTCGAAGGAAGGAAGGGAAAAAGGAGGGACATTTGACTAATCAATGGTTTAATTCTTTTCCTTTCCCTATCAGCTCCTGTGTCATCCCTCTCTTCTATTTCGCCTCCCCTCTCTTTCTCTAATCTTAAAAAGAAATTATATATATATATATATACAATATAATATATATATATATATATATATATATATATATATCATGGCGCGTTAAGCTACAAATGTCCTTTATATCTAATTTGCTCTTCCGCGGAATTGATATATTTTCACATATGTTAACCGAAGGAGAATTTTTTTAGTCGATAATAAATTCGTCGGCTCCTGGGCGCGAACCATAGAACCAAGAATTCAGGACGTACAGTGAAGCGCCCTAAACCACACAGCTACGTGTGTAGACGGTGAACTAAGTGCTGACAGTAACACCATTTTAATTACAAAGAATGAGGACCTCAAAACCACCCAGAATTCCCTTTCAACAAGAAAAGGACGGCATACCTCCCACCCATCTCTTTTATGGAAGTAACGCGAAGCATCAGGAAGATTATTAATACAATATCAGTGACTAATACGACCGATCGAACCATTATTATCTTTTCCCCCGCCCCGAGAGACACATTATAATAATTGCAAAATCATCGTTTCATTCCCAGGACGCTTTCCCAAAAATATTCATATCGGTCTATACGTTCCCGACCGCGCTTCATCCGATATCATTTTGCTATGCAAATGGCTTCCAGTCGTCTTTGGAACGGTAACCCTTCAGGTCGACTGGAGGTCGAATAACAGTTTCCCCTTGGGGGAACTGAATTGACGTAACCCAGCTACCGCTTAGGTAGGAGATATAGGGGATTGGTGTGGGCTTTGCTATGTTAATCAGCAGCTCCTATGGGTTAATTTGTGTACACCGGAGGTCGTATTTGAAGGGGTAGCGTGTGTACAATGTGTACCTTGAACTGATGGAAAGATATTTACACTGGCTCTGCTACACCATGTGTACATACATATATACGTATGGATGTATGTATGGTGTACAGCCAGTGTAAATATGTTTCCATCAGCTCAAAGTATACTTTGTACACACGCGCTCTCTTCAAATACGAACTCCGGTGTTTTCTTTAACCTATAGGAGCTGATATATATATATATATATCATATATATAATATATATATATATATATCTATATATATATACGATTTAATATATTTTCAGTGTGTTGTCTGAAGGAATTTTTTGGTTGATAATAATTTCGTCGGCTCCCCTTCAGTTAACATATATGGAGATATATTAACTCTGAGGTAGAGCGAATTAGATATTAAAGGACATTTGTAGCTTAATGTGTATATATGAATCATGGTGATGTGATCAGACACACTCACACACACATATATATTATATATATATATATATATATATATAATATCTATATATATATATAATATATATACCACGACATATATCAAACCGGACGACTCAACATAGCTTGTTTTCTTTGCAATGCGACGCGAATATACCGTACTTCCTGAGATGATGACGGCTGGAACAGTCGCATTGATCGCTGGAAATTGGCTGGAAAGTCGACTGGGGGAGGCCACGACTTTCTCGGCCAACTCTCTCAAAGCGGGGTAAGTGGGTAAGTTCGAGGTACGATCAGGTATCCTTTACCTGAATTTTTCTGCGTTGTTGAATCAGTGATACGATTTTTTTCTTAAATTTTAAATAATGCAGAGATGGCAATAGCAATTAAAAAAAACTATTTCTTTGAGAGATAAGGAAGCATTGCGAGAATTTTCTCAGTGAACTTTTTCCTATTGGGTGAGGTCAATCCTGTCTTCCTAACAATTGTACAGGGTGTCCATAATGTCCCAGTACCATTAAAACCGATAAATACTTGTAATGGTACTGGGACTTTATGGACACCCTGTACAAATAGATGTGTGGAGCAGAAGGGCAAGTAAAAACTTCCGTAGTCTAGCACTGTATGCGAAGGCGGTAAAATCAAACAGACTTTACAATGGAAGATAGAAAAAAAGTTCCATTGTCTAGTACTGAATATGGAGAAGGTAAAATCAAACTGATTTTACTATGCAGTTATATATATATATATATATATATATATATATATATATATATATATATATATATATATAGTATATATATATATATATATATATCTATATATATATAATACATATATATATATATATAATATATATATATAGATATATATATATATAAACCCTATTCTCTAGCACTGAATGCTAAGGAAGTAAAATCAAACAGATTTCATAAAGGAAGACAAAATAAAAATCGTAAAAAAAAATGACAGGACAAAAAACACTTAAAATCCATGAAAATCTTAATTTTTTTTATATTTTCCTTAATTTACGTTAAATATGTATGAAGCATGATATCTCCTACAAAAAAGACCCATCGTAACTGACCGAAACGTAAACGAACCCTATAAAAAAAATAAAATAAAAAAATGAAAATCAAGTGTGCTTTATACTCTCGGTAAAAAACAGACAATTTTTGTCAAAATTCACAACACGCTTTTAGTCATGTTAACTAAATGCGTTCGGTCTGGCTTATCGAGCGATATACCTGCACAGAAAGTAATTTGCCTGCTTAGTAAACCTGTACAGGTTGTGGACTATGATCACTATACCTGTTTAGACAGTTACAATATTTATTGAACGGTTTAATATCTCAATGACGTCGAAAATTATACAAGAAAAAAATATTTTCTATTGTAATAATTATAAATTACAAATAAAAATACAGAAACTCAAATAACAATAATAATATATTAAAGATATAAAAACTAAACTATATGTCCCTATAGAGATAGTGATCTCTCTGGACAAGATACCTACATAGACAGAAACTTGTCTGATAAATACTGTTTAGACTATAGCCTAACTGATCAATATACCCGTAGAGACAGGGACCTATGTGATCAACATACTACCTGCATAGACAGTGACTATGTGATCAACATACCTGAATACACAGTGACCTATGTGGTCAACATACCTTTAGAGACAGTAACATATGTGATCAACATACCTGTATAGACAGTGACCCATATGGTGATCAACATCCCAGTAAAGACAGTGACCTATTTGATCAATATACCCGTAGAGACAGGGACCTATGTGATCAACATACCTGAATACACAGTGACCTATGTGGTCAACATACCTGTATAGACACTGACCTATTTGATCAATATACCTGTAGAGACAGGGACCTATGTGATCAACATACCTGTAGAAACAGTGACCTATGTGATCAACATACCTGCATAGATAGTGACCTATGTGATCAACATACCTGCATAGACAGTGACCTGTGGTGATCAACATACTTGTAGAGACAGTGACCTATGTGATCAACATACCTGTAGAGGCAGTGACCTATGTGATCAATATACCTGTTGAAACAGCAACCTATGTGATCAACATACCTGAATACACGGTGACCTATGCATGTGGGGTTCAACATACCAGTAGAGGCAGTGACTTATTTGATTAATATACCTGTAGATCAACATACCTGAAGATTTCCTGCATCACTGGCCACTTCAGTCCTCCTACTTCCAGGCTTCGGAATTTTCTCCCTTCTTCTATAGTCCAGTTCTTTCGCAGGTTCTACGTAAGGGTGCCGAGTTGCCAGTCCCATAGACCTCTGAATGAAAAAAATATGAAGGAATGTATAAATATTTTCACGAAAAAGAATACAAACGTTGCTTATTCACTGATCGGCCCACCAGCGAAGTTGCAAACGTTTAATACTGTTAAATTATTGGTAACCCATACAAAGACTGACCAAATTCAACTTCCATAACGAAACGGTAGACAAGAGACTTTCACGTTATTAATAACAAAAGCTTAGGAATTGTAATATCAACTATACGCTAGTTTCTCTTCTGTTTTCATGTCTAAACAGTTTCCAATTAAATATCGCACATTATATGTTATAACTTACTATTTAAAAACCAGTTTACAAGGCATTATACATTTCATTATGTGACACAAACAAGTTTTTTTTTCTGGATGAGGTTTTAAGGCTGAGGATATATCAACGTACATTTATCACTTATACGCACACAGTATTATCCAATAGGGTGGCAAAGTAAGTCACCTTGCAGCCTTGTAAGAATACCCTACCAATTCATTCCCAAATATAATTGGAATTAGCATATACGTGTATATATACACAAAAACGCATTATATATATATATAATATATATATATATATATATATATATATATTATACATATATATTATGAAATCAGTATGCCATGACATGAATTCGGACTGTAATTGCAAGGGCTATGCAGTTTCGACATTAGAACGAAGTATTTCGTTAATGAGGGTTATAAAACGGCAATTATCAGGTTTAACATTAGCCTTGGCCTATAAAATGCAAGCTGGTTTATTTTCAGATCTACGGAATGCTGGCAATTGTCCAAACATGGTTCGATATAAATGTAGAACTTTCCCCCGGCCCAATAATGTCTAGGAGCAAACGATTCGGTCTGTTTGACAACGCACGCATCTGTTGATGACCGTACTGTCAGCAAGCTATTATGAGATGCCGGATAAAAAAAATACAAAAAATCTTTTGTGAAACCACCTTTTAAGTATCCATTATTGGTGACAAAATTCAACTGGCTTTTTTCGTTGCCTTGCCTCCAAGGAATTAGAAAATGCTGTAGTCTCATATTCCAACTAACAATACTAATTAAACTACCAAACTTAGATAATAATTAATCTATATCGGCAACGCTATATTACGTAACGCATCAAGTTTTAGAAAAAAAAACAATATTCACTTGCGAGGCGTTCTCATGCGAACGTATTTTCTGTCAGCTTGCCAAAAACAGCCAATGGTGATAGCTTCCGCAGGATATGGTCTATCAAACAGGACTCCAACCGATAGGAGTAAATTTTAAAAATGTACAGCACAAACATGATAAGGAAGTGCTACTAGTTGTATTTCATATCATATTCTATTAATATACCACCGATATAATTTGTTTTGTATGTAAAATAAACTTTTGGTTTAATAGGCTAGGCCTATACTATGCAGGCTTTACCTTTTCTAAATTAAATAAGGGAAACTTAGCATTGCCATGGCCTCCTAACTGATCAACTTACCACCAGAATATTTGGTATTGAGTATGTTTCGGGGTAAACAGATCCTGACTCACACATATTCAGTGTCAGACGAATGATTTTTCGGTACTAAAAGGCAGTTTATATTGTCAGTAAGTTACTACTAGGTACTGCCATTTTTTCGTAAATAATTTCATCAGTTAACACGTCAAGTTGATAGGATAACTCAGTTTTCGTGTAGGCCCTATTTCGACAGAAAAACCTACAGATTGTTACAGTAAGCCAAAAAAGGTGCAGATCTATATTTTTACTGTGTTCAGATAACATTATACAGTTGTCGGGTGGGGGTATTCATACCATTCCCGCGTAAACAGTTACTAGGGTCGACTCTAGAGGTACCAGTGTTTGGGTGCAACGTGACGAGGACGGTAGTGTTTACATAGCTACAGCTGCTGTGATGGTTCCTTTGACAAGTTTGCAGCAAGATGGAAAGCAGCGTCGGAAATCTACGGTGTAACAGTTCCTACAGAAACTGACCAGGCCTACGGAATGTAGGCTACCGTGATACGGGAACATTTGGAGGGAGGAAACTGTGTTTATGTTTACGCTCGAAACAGTTTGGTCTGTGTGGGTAACGGGACCATTTGGCGGCAAGGCTTCGCAAAATACCAAAAGAAGCCGCCTTGTGACGCCTCCTGAAGGAAAGGTAATGTGGAGAGACTTACTGACCTATTTCCATTTTGTGTAGACGTAGATTGTTATTGAGTTACTCGGCCTATGTACGTTTGGGTGAAATTGAAGATGACTGCCGCGGCCAGCTTCCTCGTCAGTGACCGACTGGAATATTTATGGTTTCTCGGTTGTTTTCGTTTAAATTTGTCATTTTTAGTTTATGGTATTTACCGTCTTCCTTTATTCACTTTTTATGACTTAAATTAATGTGACCTTTTTTTCCTTGCTAAAATTGTGAATTTTTTCCTGTGACTATTGCCGGCCACGGACATGTATGATGTAAGCTGTTACGTTAGTTACCGAGCTAGACTGTCACGGTAGTAGTCTCCATTTTTACCTATGTTTTGTGACTGCCGTTTGCATAATTTTTTTTTCTCCAAAGATTGACTCCTTTTATCAATATTTACTGATTCCTGAGTAGTTTAAGTAGGCCTAGATTGTTGGTAAATTTATTAGCTTCCCACTATGAGGGATTTGCATTGAATAAGGAAAGTTACAAGTCCTACCTTCCGCTGTGTTATACCAATGGGACAACAGTAATACATTATTTTCTATCACAATTAAAAAGGATCTAACACCCACTCGCAACAGTTGGTCACTACCTCAGTAAATGACTCGATTGGCAACATATAGCTTAAACTGATTCCTGATTGGTTGCTTGAGTCAGCGACGTCATAAACCACGCCTCTTAGAGGCGATGATACGAAACTCGCAATTTATTTAATACATAACGTCCGCGAAATCAACGTTCGCACAAGAGACGATGACGTTTTTTTTTTTTTTTTTTTTTTTTTTTTTTTTGTGTGTGACGAACCGCGGAAAACGTAATTAAATTACCATAGTAAATAAAAACTCCCATTCACGCTCTTCGTTTTACCACCATTTGCCATTTTTTTTTTTTTATGATGAAAGACCTCGAAGTCTTAAAGGAACAAATACCTTGCAGAAAATGTGGCTGCCTTTGCTAAGCACACACACCGTTCGCCTCTTTCAAGTTTCAAGAGCAGTCTCGCTCTCGCGTGAACCCGTTTGATCCAGCTTGAACCTCCCTCGGTGGAAGAGTTCAATGGAGACCATCCCCTTTAAACAAGCAAGATCGCCACTTTTATCTCACGTTCCATGTTATTTCGGCCATTACGTAAGCTATTTACAACCTCGATTGCGTTTTTTATTCGTCCCATTTTCTGTTGTTAATGTTAACGATGATCCTCGGTTTTCAGAATGAGATGAACGTTCTAATTCGTAGATACGACTGAAATTCTACGCTGGATATTGCCGATTAGAGTCCACCCAATCGAACATACACAATATATATATATATATATATATATATATATATATATATATATATATAATATATATATATATATATGTGTGTGTGTGTGTGTGTGTGTGTGTGTGTTGTGTGTTACGGTTTTTTGTGGTATCGATGGCATCACTGGCCACTAGCTCTAGCCCACTACTTGTGCAGAAAGACCCCAGCTTCCAGCCGGTACGGTACATAACCGTTACCTTCCGTGCAATCGTCCAGTCCGAGGCCAGGCTGCCTTTCTTCTAGCCCTTTTATAAGTATGCAGAATGAAAGCATCTTAGACCTCATTATGAAGACCTACTCTCCTAAAGAAGAGGCGGGTCCACTCAATTTGTAAGAGTGTCTACTCTATGCTTTAAAGGTATTAGAGCCCAGTCTGTTCCTCCTCACGAGGAGTTCTACTCTGTTCCTTAAAAAACCGGCCTATTTTCCCTCAATTAGAAGCAGCTCTCGTTAAGAATCAGGTCTACTATTTCTTATTAAAAAAGGTCTACTCTACTTCATAAGATGAAGCTCAGGCTCCCTTCATTTTAGAGGAAGATTAAGAAGTGGGTTAACGATATCTCTTTAGAAACTAGGCCTATTTTCGTAAGAGGTGGGTCTACTGTTTCTTACTGAAAAGATAAACTCTTCTTAAGAGAAAGCTCTCTTTTTTTTCCAGTAGGCAGTAGCAGTATCACCGAATGTAATTATTGAGCAAAATATCACGTGGAAGTTTAACAGTTAAGGGCAAAGAGTGAGAGGGAGAGAGCGAAAAAAAAGAAGTGAAAATCCGCACACCACCACCACCACCACTACCATCATCATCATCATCATCATGTTAATCACCTGCACTATCATTCATCTGCGCAGGACGGCGAGATGCAACTAATCCCACAGCAGCATTTCTCATCCAGGACCCATCTTAATCATCCTGCCGCCGAACAGAAAGGTAATCACTTCCTGCTAATGATGCTTTCTTTCTTCTTCTTCTTCTTCTTCTTCTTCTCTTCTCCTCCTCGTCTTCTTCTTCCTTCCAGGTTCCTTCCTTCCCTCCTCCCTTCCTTCCTTCCTTCCCCCCAACCTTTCTTTTTTTTTCCTTTTTCCTTTCCTTCCCCCTGGCGAAATCGATCCGCGTTCCCTGTTCTTAGCCAGACACACAAGGCTCGTTTCGTTCGGTTGAAGACGCACGGAAACCTCTTTCTGTTGAATGTAGTACGAGTTAAGGAAGACTTATTGATGGTTATTACTAAATGGTACTGGTGGCGTCCCTGTGGCCCGTAGCTAAGCCCACTTTTTTGGCCTTGTACTTTTCCTCCATTCACGCTGCCTTTGCTCAACTATGGGGTTGTCTCCCATTTCCACTTTTATATCTATGTACTTCATTGTTTCATCTTAATAAATATGCTAGTTATATTTTCCTCGAAAATATAACTAGCATATCGTCAAAGTTGACCATTGCTACCGTTCATATATTTGTTAATGTCAATAAATTTCAAATTCTAAGTTGGGTGATTGCCCAGGAATGACAGACGTCGTTGGTATATAAGCACCTTTGACCATTCCCGATGATTGCTGCAAACCTTATTATGAGTCGTGCGAAAGCGGTAGGTAATGGGTCCCAATGATGCCTGAATATCCCGTAAGATTAAGTTATTACTCTATTTATGAATGGAGTTAATGTGTGTACATTATGGGTCTGCATACAAGGAGGATTGCTGCACACTACGCGGGATAATAAACAGAGGCGTAACCCAAAAGCCCCTTACCATAAAATAAGCCTCAGGATATATAGTAAGCCCAACCTTGTAGCACCCTTAATAATGAAGAACAGCACCGCTCCGGGGGAGCGAAGGAGATGTGCACGAATGTAGTTTACAAATTTACTTGTCCAGAGGAGGTGTATAACCCCCCACAGCCAAAACTACATCGGGCACACTACAACGACCCTCCGGAGACGTCTGCTGGCCCATAGAAATCAAGGGGCCATCCATCAACATTACATAGATGTTCACGACAGGAAGCCATCTCTACAAGAGCTCATAGAGGCACCCAGGTGTCGTGCACAGAGACAACTACGGTCGCCTCTTAATAACGGAAGCGGTGAGCATCGCTATTCAGAAGCCGACCTTGAACGTCCAACAAGAATCGGACCATATACTCCCCTCCAGCAGGAGAAGGAATATGCAAGCCAACAGGGACCAGACAGCGCGCCCCAATCCACCGAGAACATCGCGCCCCTTGGAAGACATGAGAAGACCCAGCGTCAGCGAAAATCAAGTATCATCCTTGCTCAGGTCGCTGAGACCCCGCCCAACACGAATCAGCAACCGTTAACCAACGTAGACCATTTTGGACATACACACACACACACGCTCACTCACTCAAATTTAAATCATGCACATTTATGTATAAACAGAAATTATCTCTTGTACCTTTATGCATGCTATAAAATATATACATATATTTGTATTCCTGTATTTAGATTTCTATATTCATTTTCATTCCTGTATGTAATTTTGTAATTTTATCTAAAACCTACATGTAACATATTAAATTTTAAACATACACGTAAGGGAAACTCTAGCACATGGCATTGTATTTTGAATATTTATTTAACCACTGTTTAAACTTTCATTCTTATTGTCACAGTACATATGTCCTTATGTTCTTTGTATCTAAAACAACGCCCTTAAGCTGTTAATCCCTAGACTAACCAGTACCCATACCTCAAGGTCATACCTCCCACACGATGAAATAAATAGGCCGAAAGGTCAGATTGTAAGTCAGTAGTCGCTTGATAATGCCATAAGGCGAAACAGCTGTCGTGACAAAATTCAATAAATGGAAGAAGGAAGTCTGCGTATTTTTCACCAGAAATTGACGAACGAGAATCGGAAAAAACTTCGTCAGTATGAAGATACCTGCAAGAAACTTATTGATGCCACTAAAGCAATTGCTTTTAACGAAAATTGTGTTAGAGAAAACTATGCCCTAAAAGTATATATAGATATATATAATAATATATATATAGATAATATATATATATAATATATATCTATATATATATATATATATATATATATATATATTATATGTATATATGTATATATATATATATACTATATATCTATATATATACATATATATATATATATATAAATGTACGGATTTTGATCAACTTGTCTACCCAGCAGTTATTAAATTATTCAGTTGCTAGAAGAGCAGCCATTTTTTCTCCTATCAGCTGACTTTAGGAGGGAAAACTCAGGCCAGACAGGCATGTCCGGCGCCAGCCAGAGTAGCGGGGGAGAAAATAAGCCGTTAACGATAGGCCTAGAGTATAGAGTAATAAAAGCAGGTCGCAGGCATTATATAGGCTTCGATGTGGGCTTTAGGAATTCCTAGCTTAAGACCTCTTTTCCCACAAATCTGCTGGCTGTGTTTTTGCATCTTTCCAGACAATGCCGGAGGCTGTGTGTGAACCCCAGGCCACTTGGAAATGCCCTGCTCTGTTCTCAGTCCACGCTAGTTGCTCCAGTTGGGCAGATGTGCCCTCTCTGACGTGAAGTCAGCCTTTGTTTCATCAATGCTGGTTGGAGCGCTCCTTCAGACATCACGACACATGTTCAAGCCGCTAAGGATTAACGGTACGTCTCAAAAGTGCAAAATCCAACCAGCCCTATTCCTCCAAGACGAATCTTGCTATTTCCATTTCAAATCTTCCTTTTATCACTTCTCTCCTGAATGTCCTTTGTCCATTATCAGGGCACGTGCTACCCCTTGTGACCTGTCCAAGATGAAGTCTTCATTGAATATTTCATTTAAACACTAGAGTTCCTCCCCAGTGTGTGTTTGAGAAAAGTGACTGACATTGTAGCTGAAATATTGTGCAAGAAGTCCTTATTTTATGTTGTGTGTTAATCTGGGAACTATTTCCAGATTTGCTGAGTCATGTGCTCCGTCTCCTCGCACGCAAGCGCTTCCTTACCGCTAGAGACCAGCAATTTTGGAAACCAGCATTGAATTACTATTTGATTTTGGCTAGCTTTCCCTTATTGTGAAAGATGGGAGCGGTCCAGACATTATACGGCGCGCTGACCACGTGTGGCCAAGTTGCCTTGCCTTTATCCCAGGCCAGTCCATGTTTTTTTTTCTTGTTGTAAATAAACGAAAATTAGATTAATTAGCTGGGTTTTCAATGGCGACCTTCCAGAGTAAAACTAAACAAATCCCCTTTACAGTTATCTAAGGTAAGAACAGAAGCGCTCCATTCTCCATAATTTCCCTCTTAATATTTCCCCCTTACGTTTGGGACTACAAGGCTGCCCAAAACGTAATAATATATATATACATGAGCTCCCAAAGTGCGTGATCAGTCTCCGTTGCGAGAGATAAAGTAATTGGTTCTGCGATGCGAAATAAAAGCCGGTCCAGATTAAACCCGGGAAAGGGAAGAGGAGGGTTGCTGATAAAAAATGGGCGAAGAGGAAAATGAGGGAAATGAAAAAAAAAAAAAAAGTCTACCATTTCCACTACGTTTCTTCATACTTCCGTTGCATACCTGTCTTCTTTGGACTCGGTCGCTGGTATGATAATACTTTCTCCTAAAAAAAGAAAAAAAATAAAGTGTATCTTTCTTTAACCGGACCACTGGGCAGGTTAACAGCTCTCCTGGGGCTAGTCCGAAGGTTTAGATAGTTTTACGTGGCTAGAAATCAATTAATATGACCTATATCTTATTGTGGGATCCGAACCACATTATATCGAGAAATGAATTTCTAATCGCCAGAAATAAATTCCTCTGATTCCACTTTAGCGGAGCAGAGAATCGAACTCGTGACTACTGAATCGGTAGGCGAGCTCGTAACCCACTCGTCCAACGAGAAACGTATATATGGGTGAATAAGGCAGAGAAGAGAGTTTGAGTGTAAAAGCCAGAGAAAGAGAGAGAGAGAGTCTCTCTCCTGTATTTATAAATCCATCTACCTACAGGGGTTTCCTCTCACTGCATACCCTTCTTTCCCCTCGGCCCCTCCTGCATTTCTCCCATATTCCTCAAATTAGGTTTGAAATGGCGAGGGAGAACCACCATCATTCAAATGAGATGCAGCGCTGGAAAGGGGCGAATGCCATCTTAGAGGGTTGCGGTTTATTCCTCGCAGAGAAGAAGGTGGTGTACTATTCATTGTAGGCCTCTGAGAAGTAGCGAGCACTTTTCATTCATAAAAGACCAGTGGTTCTTAATCTTTTTGTTACCACGGCCCTCCTAAGAGTTGGTCCTTCCCTCCACGGCCTCCCTTGCATCTAGGAGTAAAATTCCCTGCCAGATTAAAAGGAAAATAAAGAAAAAGAGAAGGGTTTCGTGGGATAGGGAGGGAGGTCAATAATTACATAGCATGTTGCGCCCAACGAGTGTGACCAGAATAGTAGACTATATAGGGTGTCCATAAAGTCCCAGTACCATTACAATGATTTATTTCTCAGAAACCATATAACAGAGTAATGCAGTTTTTTTTGTAGAATGAAGTGCTCTGAATGTAAACTTGAGGAAATTTAGAACATTACAAAAACTGCATTACTCTATGTTATATGGTTTCTCTGAGCAATAAAGACTTTTGCCTTTTCCCATAAACTTTTAGATATGAGTTCCTCACTCTTTTAAAGAGAATAACGAATATAATGAGAGAATTTTCAGTTTTTTCCAAGGGCTTACTCCTCCCATGTAAATAGCTTACGCCCCCAAGGTTGCAAACTGTTATAGACGTTTATAAACACGAATAGTAGTATAATGTAACGTAAGAGGAGCTCTATTTTTCCAAATTTATTCTAAATTCAGGCAGCGACTATCGTGGGAACCCAGCTCCCAGTTTATCATGTCCAGATAATCCTTGATTATTTCGTGAAATAATGATTCCATTTTTTGTTAGTTTTGAGCAGGTCACCTTCACGACTCCTTGTTGTTTTCTTTTCGCTTAATTTTTCTTTGAAGTTTTTCTCTTTCTATTTCAGGCCTTATATCTTTTCCGGTCTAGCTTTCCCCCTTTCACACTCGGTTGGACAGTTGGGGATTTATTCCCTCTCACGCCAAGGCCTTCTGCACGCAAGAACTGCTTTATCACATTCATTTCTGTGGTTCCCATTTTTTTTTATAATATAATAATGATAATAAAAATCTTACTATAATGAGCATTATGTCTGTCCGTCCGTCTGTCATTCAATCACGGCCAAACGGATGGTCCGATGGGCATGAAACTTGGCAAGGTTATAGTGGGGACCCCTAAGATGGTTTATAATTGGGTTTCATCCTACCTCCCCCGCCCCCCTAATGGGCGTTATGGGTGGAAAACCGTAACAGAAAATTCAAGCAAAATACTTTCCTGCTCAGCAACCGTCGAAGCGACTCCTGGCGTTAAAAAGGACAATCTTATTATAATGGCGTTATGTCTGCTATAGTAGATTCACATCAGCCCTGCATTTGACGTCTAGGCCAGTCCCTTACGACGCTCGTGATTGGCTGTTGATAGGCCAATGACAGGGCTGGAAACTCTCACTTTCGAGAGTTCACATGGGTAGGATCTATGTTCCACCTCTCTTGAGGCATACGTGTTTCAGCAGAGGTGGAACATACATCCTGCCCTATGTGAACTCTCCAGAGAGACTGAGAGTTTCCAGCCCTGTGACTGGCTTATCAACAGCTAATCAGGAGCGTCGTAACGGACTGTCCTAGACGTCAAATGCACGGTTGATGTGAATCTACTGTAGTAGTGATGATGATGATGATGATGATAATGATAATATTTTATTTCGAATATAAATTCATACACATTTTGACTCCATGGCCGCTCGCGTCAAGCGGTCAAAAAGTTTGTTGCAAGTTTCGCTGTCGATGGCATACCTAACAGTGGTGGTGCGACCCCTCACGACAAAGTTAGAAACGAACGCTCTATATAGTATCAGAAAATGGCGTCACATAGCGCCTCAGTGGCGTGATCGGTATGGTCTTGCCCTGCCACCTTGGTGGCCGCGAGTTCGGTTCTCGGGCATTCCACTGAGTGGCTGGGATGTGTATTTCTGGTGATAGAAGTTCACTCTCGACGTGGTTCGGAAGTCGCGTAAAGCCGTTGGTCCCGTTGCTGAATAACCACTGGTTCCATGCAACGTAAAAACACCATAAAAGCTAACAAAGAAAATGGCGTCACAACTGCGAAGGTCATTGATG
>NC_087221.1:52516449-52569003 GCF_015104395.2 Macrobrachium nipponense
TAGGAAGAATTGAAAAGACCATATATAAACCAATTCCACTGATGCTGCCATCCTCTTTAACAAAACATGCTTGAGAGACGGTCTCCTACCTTCAAATATAATACATAATAATAATTTCTTCTCGGGAGCCACGTCTTTTAAGAGAAAATATCTTGATGCTCAATAAAAAAACAACATAACCCATAATAATAATAATAATAATAATAATAATAATAATAATAATAATAATAATAATAATAATAATTACTTTCGGATAATTCATTATTTCAGCGAGAGTTGAGAGGCTAGTTGATCACACCGACAAGATTCATTTAAACCCTAAGACGAAGACATGATGGATATGATGATAAAAGTTGGGACAAAAGCTCTGTCGATCATTCTTAAGGTCATAGGCTTTGAATGGCAGTAGAAGATGACGGTTGTAATTGCAATTAATCAAGCGATACAGTCACTTGAAACCCACTCTTGAAACCCACTCGAGGGTGACCTATATATGCGCATGTGACCCATATATGCAGTAAAGTTCAATACCCGTCTTTAGCCCTCTTGTTTGATCGCAAAGCCTATCTTCAGGGGTTGAAATAGTGGGCACAGATCTATCCTTTTACAACGAAACTGACTTCAGCGCTTAAAAACGTCCACTAACTGCTCTGCAATCATGCACAAAGGAAAAAAAATGGATCTGGTTATTATACTTCAAATTTGTTTAATATCCAAAGGCTGTTTATCGCTTCGTCACGCAAAAGTGCAACAGTGTGTGAACGCATGTTTTTCATTCAGCACCCAATAACCATTCAATAACAATCTACCCAAACCGACACGGGCCATCATACATGATTTTCCACTAACTTGGAAACAGCCATAATTTTCTACCAGCTACCAGTCTTTGCATGTATGCACGATGCACTCATATATCTTATATCCTTTATTATAAACCAGAATCCTCCAAAAGGAGAATAATACTGGAAAGATGAAGCTGAAAATAAAGTTTGCCGAAGCAACGAACAATTTAGCTGCAGGGAAGGAAAACGTTGAGCGTTGGCAAAGCCCTGGTAATTGCCACCTTCTCCCCTCCCCCCCCACCCCAACCCCAAACCCCCAAACCCCCATATGGCCGACGCCACCCCCACCCGCTGTCTTCCCGCCAAGTCTCTCTCTCTCTCTCTGTGGCTTCCTCCTCTCTCTCTCTCTCAAAGTCCAGCCCAGTGTTATCAACCACTTGTTGCTTCGTCCTTATATTGAATTTGGATTAGCTATATTTCTCAGAATATATTGCTGTTTTGTGCCAGACTGTTAAGACTTTTTTTCATTCTATAGTTACAAGGAAATTAAACTGAATAACTATTAGAATCTACTTGTGTTTTTTTAAACGAATTTTTCTTACGGCCAGTTAGGCCTAAAGTAAAATTTCCTTTTCGTTTACAGAATTCTCCAAAAAGTCACTGGATTTGGTTTTTTGATGATCATTTTTTCCCATATGTTTATTCACCGTGTGTGCGTGTGTGCATGTGTGTATGTATGTATGTAAATGTATGATATGATATGTATATATATATATATATATATATATATATATATATATATATATATATACATATATATATATATATATATATATATATATTCAAAATCTTCTATATTTCAGTCGTCGAATGTAATGTAGAACACTTTCAATCTATTTCTGTCACTTTTTAATGAGGTTAAAATGTTGCACTTTGCTACAGAAGGAAAATGAGTGTTTCTGAGCAAAACGTTTACGCAAATTGCAGCTATGGTCTCTCCTTTTAAAAATGGTGAAAATGTATGTTCCGAATTCAGTCTGGTAATATTTACGTGTAGATTTCATTTTTCGAAATGTCAGATGCCAGAGGATGTATTTTTAATGACTCAGATCGAATGAAAAATGCTATCATCATGCAACGATAGTCTGTGAATATAAATTATGTATTTATTTCGTGCTAAATGCGATTTTTCTGAATCAACACTATTACATTTCAGAATGTAGGCCACTATCTTGTCGAGAACTCGTTGCAAATACATAACGACAAACCGGAAAAATTAAATGTTCTCGTTGAATATTCTGTTCGGTTGAAATGTTCTAAAAAGAAACCACTCGATATCAATACGATACATAAGGGTCCTTATCAGTCTCCAAGAAAGACGAAACAAACCTCGTAACTGAGGAGTTATCGTACAATCGCATCCTCTCTACGTATGTGGTAGTTTCAATCTAAAACCTAAAGATCTTTAGAGGTTTGTTTAGGTAACTACTTTTATTTTCAGACCTTTACCATAGCTAAAATTTCATAGTTCCTGAAGGAATGTACTTCAAGTAAGTTTTATGGCTGATGTATATTACTGAGTTGTGCTAGCCACCACGCTTTAGAGCAGTGGTTCTCAAACTGTGTTCTGCGGAACCCCAGGGGGCCCCAGGGTTCCGTGAAGGACTTTCAAGGTTCCGTTGCCAAAAAAAAAATATAATACTATACATATACGTTGGACGAAAGTATTTATTTATTGATTTACTTATTCATTAGAACCAGGGGTGGATACGTGATCGACGAGTAATGAATGAATCTTTTGCATCTCGAATGAGAGAGAGAGAGAGAGAGAGAGAGGAGAGAGAGAGAGAGAGATAAACTGTACAGTGTACGTGAAGCGTACCTGTCCGTTTGGCAATTGCGTGGATCCCACTACACCCGCCACTGCTGCTACCCCTTACTAACAAGAGTTCCCAATACAGTGATTCGTAGTTAGATCAAAGAGTTATATGCTCTGTCTAGCGACTTTTGCAAGAGTAGTGACACACCGAAAACATACAGAGATCTTTTTATTTGAAATATCTGGCGACACTTCTAGATAACTCTTGTCTCTATTAAATTGGTTATTAAAAATATCAGCCTCTGATGAACGGGTTCTTTATCAACATTCTAGCGGACTTTAGGAATAACGCTAGCAACATTCTAAAATCAGAGTTGGCAATTCTGCATTGCTAACCAACCAGTATTGCAAAATCTGTCAGGGACTGAAAAAGAACAGCTTATTGACATTTCAACTGACCTAACTTTGAAAACTAAATACAACAAGGACTCTCTCTCCCTTTCTGGATAAACTTGTTGCATGAGTATCCAGAATTATCTAAAACGAGCATTGAAACATCTTATGCTCTTTGCAAAAACATACATTGTGTGAAGCAGCTTTCTATTTATATTGCAACTAAAAACAAATACCGAAGCAAGTTGGATGCAGCACCTGAAATGCGTCTGCAGTTAACAAACACTAGTTCCAGACTCTGATGGTCTCCGTAGCCAGAAGCAGGCTCACCCATCACATTAAAAAAAAGGTAAGAATTTTGATGATGAGTATTTAACTTTACATTTTTTTTATTATAGTCGAGCGCGCGTGTGTGTTTGTTGGGGAAGGCTCAATATTTATGGGCGACATATCCACATGTATTGGGTGAAGGGATTGTAGGGGGTTCCACCGAGTACCAGCAAATGCAAAAGGGTTCCGTTAACTGGAAAAGTTTGAGAACCACTGCTTTAGAGAATTCAAGCGAGAGTCCCGAGACATATCCACAATTCTCTCTCTCTCCCTGTGTGTGTGTGTGTGTGTGTGTGTGTGTGTGTGTGTGTATGTGTTGAGCTACGAATTTCACCAGTGCCTGCCACCTACTCTAGACATCGTCTATGTATGGTTTTTAAAAACAATTAGTCTAGAGGAAGCTGATCTCGCCTAGATACTGACCGACCGCTATATCCACCTTCGCGGACGTGTTTAGTACAAGGCCGTTGGAGATGACCGTAAAAACATGAGCAAGAGACTGAAGATAGCATAAAAATAATGACCCCCAAGAAACAATAGTTCGAGACAACGACCCCCGAAAATCCTTGGAGGTCACTATGCAGGAAAGATCAGAGTAGGCATATTTCCTGATGTATGTTTTGCTGCTTTAGTAGAAATGATTCCTTGGTGCACATTCTTGGTTAGCTTTTTGTTTATCAAGTATCTTTGAGGCTACATAATACATTCATTCATATCATCCTTCATCCCGTTTATGTTAAAAAAATATTAGTATAGATTTTAGTTAATTATTGTTTTCAACAATTTTCTTGTTTGTATGGTGTTTTTACGTTGCAGTGAACAAGTGGTTATTCAGCAACGGGACCAACGGCTTTACGTGACTTCCGAGAATTCTGGCTTCGTAACATTGAAGTGAGTTTATTAGGAACACGAAAGTCAAATCTAAACGAAGATAATAGTAAAGTGTTAAGAAATATCCTGACGATGCTATCGTTTGTTCTTTTACTGGTGATAATATTATCAATGGTTGTAATAAAAAGTACTCATAGTAGCGTGAGTCATGACATGGAGAAACGAATTTACAGTTACGTATTAGTACTTATATCTAAAGTTAAATCTGTACAGAGATTGAAAAGGGGAACCGAACAGTTTCCCGAAAGCTTTATGTACAGATTTATCTTTAAATATGTATGTACTGCAAACACATAACTGTGACTTTGCTTCTACAAAAGTAATATTATAAATACTAGTGCCGCTTGTACTAATACTGTTATACTTATTATTTTTTCTATTTATTATTTATTTATTTATCTATTTTTGCTTTCATCACGTCCATGTTATATTTTCCGAACCAAGAAACGAAAAAAAAGGAATCATTGAATTCCCAAAGGAAAATAAGGACTCACACGCTACCAAAAAAATAACGGCATTCACGCTTTCCTTAATCTTCTACAAAGGGAGCCTCCCGCCCCGAAGGAGAAAAACTGAGGAGCCGCCTCCTCCGAGGGGAAAATTCTCAAGGAAGAGAAAGCCCGGATGATGATCAAAATCCTTTGTCTCGAGATTAGGGCAACCAGCGGGAATAAGTCCAAAAGCGGAAATTTATTATGCCCCTAGTTGCTGGAGGGGAAAATAAAAATGGACTCCGGTGTTCTTGGATAGCTTACAGGCAAGAAATGCTCGCTATGCTGAATGCATCGAGACTATTTGACCTTGAAAGAGCGAAATTATGCGGCTGAATCAGGTTTACGTATACTTATTCATCAAGTAAAACTGCGTCTGCGACTAAAGCCTTTATGAAACCACCGTCATCTATTTATTTAACGCAAATTTTGGGTGGAAGAAACGAAGGAAAATGCTAAAACTCTCTCCCTCTCTCTCTCTCTCTCTTTCTTTTTTCTTACAGAGAGTGAATCGATGAATATGGATGCTGTAAGCCTAATTTAAAGGGAAAAGAGTCAATCAACCTTATCGAAGGCATCAGCACATTGAACACTATCTCCCCTTACTCTCTGGCGAGGTATGGTCATCTTAGGCCTATAGGCCTACCACGACCAAAGCGTTACTAGGCTTTTTGTTTCTCGCAACATCTTGTAGTTAATACCTGAAGTGGAAAGAAAAAAAACTGTAGGCCTGATGAGGAAAGGGAAAAAACCAACGCGACAGCGAGAGACCTTTGATCTCCGGTGTTTTTTGTCGCAAGAAGGACATTAGCTCTAAACTTAATTTACCTGACTCTAGAAAGAATTCATTACGTACACCCCGTCTCTCTCTCTCTCTGGCTCTCTCTCTCTCTCTCTCTCTCTCTCTCTCTCTGTGCGTGTGTGTGTGTGTGTGTGTTTGTGCGTGTGTGTTTTATTGGCGTTTCCTTTTCTAGGTAGAACTGTTATGGTGCCGAATAGGCTTCGACATTTTCACCTTTTTTCTTTTTTTTACCGAAATCCTCTATTTCTTCTTTTTTTTATCCCTCTGAAGAGAGACTATAAAATGGAAACTTTAGTTATGAAGCAGATACTGGTACTATGGCAAATGCAAGGCATTTTCACTGACTTTATCATACCGAGATAGATGAAGGTAGCTGAAAGGAATACCCGCTGACAGAAGTCGTTTTTTGCCTTTGGCTGTACCCGATGATATTGTTACAAAGGTAATGTCCAACGATAGTGAGATGGAAACTGTAACTCTTAAAATGTCGTTTGATTGATGTAATCCCTGTAACAGAAGTCTGAAGTAAATACAGACTCGTGGACTCAGTGAACAGGAATGGAATGGAGTACAATACTTAGGCCTAAGGTTAGGTGCTGTGACCAATCAGTTACTCAGAGTTGAAAGTTACTTAGCCCTGAACGAGAGTCTGAGAATAACAGGGTTTTATAGGTGTAGCGAAATGAAAACCTCACAGTTTCACTATGAAACAATATCGTTAGGAGAGGGTGGAACCGAGGAAACGGAAGGAAAAGACTATGATCAGAGGCATATGCGTAGAAGGCATAAGAGGGGTTGCAGCAGAGCACCTTGAGTGATGCTACAATGAACCGCGTAAAAGGTTCACCAACAACGGCGCTAGTTCCACTACGGCGACAGGGATCTTGTGCTTCAGTTCATCTAATGCTGTCAATCTTTGAATGACCAATACAATTAACAGTTTCTGTTTATTTATATTTCGCGCCGATGACCAAATTAAGACTTTATCTTTAAAAAAAATACAAAATGTGAAAAGGTTGTTGTTCAGGAGCTCTATTGTATGGGGAGGGTTATATCCTTCAAGGCAGAAGTGATTTTTGTTAACTGGCAATTCCCTCTTTTTAATCTGTCGAATTGAAGACGGGAAAGTGACCTATCAGCAATCAACCGGCTAGTCCAATGACGAAATTCCGCCATTCGTACGATATCAGGAATTATATATCTATTGCCCCAAAGAAAATATCTAAAACTCACATTTTTTTCTCTCTATTCTTTTAATTTCGTTCTCTTAAGCCTCAGGTGTTTGTCCAGCACAGAAATTGGGATATATTCGAGTTAAGTTTTCTACAAATTCCCTGGTCTCTTGGGTCTGTACTGATTGCCACAGTTAACTTTGATAACATTCTGCTTGTAATGCTGTTAAAACTAAAATATTGTATATATCTAATAAGAGATTTTTAAAAAAGGGTTTTACTGGAAAGACAGAAAAGTAGGCTGACAGAACACCTTCTGATCAATTGATAAGCTCACCTCGCAAGGTAGGGGGGGCGAGGGGGTAAACACCAGCGAACAGGTTGCAGTAGTACTAGAGAGATTCACATCGCCCGTGCATCTGTCTAGGGCAGTCCCTTACGACGCTCCTGATTGGCTGTTGATAAGCCAATCACAGGGCTGGAAACTCTCAGCCTCTCTCGAGAGTTAAACATAAACAGGATGTATGTTCCACCTCTCATACATCTAGCCTATGTGAACTCCCGAGAGAGACTGCGAGTTTCCAGCCCTGTGATTGGCTTATCGACAGCCAATCAGGAGCGTCGTAAGGGGACTGGCCTAGACTTCCGATGCACAGTTGATGTGAATCTGCTATAGTACTATGTCCTCGTCGAGGCTAAATAGGCTAATATATATCTTGGGAAAGAACCCAGTAGCCCTTTTCATGGAGGAGAATTTCCTGGTAATTTCTGCGATTATATCCTCCGTGATCCCCCCCCGTCGCGACGAAGGGCGTCTTGACGAGAGTTATAAGACAAAAGGGCATTTGCTCTCAGGTAGATGAAAGGGAAGAAGAAGTTTGCCGTTATATAAAGGACCTTTAGGGTCGAGTAATAAAAACAAGGTTATAAGTCTTTACAGAGTATAGAGGCAGTTTTCACATAAGCAAAGGATTTGTTTTTCTTTTATAATTGCCTTGTTATGATCATACGACAGATAACCAATTAGATGACCCTATACAAATGTTTTTCCTCATTCTGATTACGTGAGAAAACAAAAGTCTTGAAGAGATCGCAAAAGCCTCTTCATTAGATCATCTTCGCTTCTCTCTGGATTTTTGCGTCATTTAATTCACACGGTTAACTGGATCTTTTCTATTCCACGCAAGCAGAAGCTATCTTGTTAACACGAGAAATAAATCAAAAAGAAAATAAAAAGGAAAAAATCTTCAAGGTTTCCATTATCATGACTTTGGCAAAACCATCGAAATATCTTTTATCATCCTTTAATTTTTTGACATAATTCGATGGCAAGAACAAAACCTTTCAGCAGTAAATATCAGAAAGTAACTGTGGTCAGTGAATGGATGGGTGAAAGCCAATGAAGACTTTTTATGAACATCCTTGGCATAAAAAACCGCAATGATTGCTACTGTAACACATAAGACTCTAGGAGTTCATTAGGAGAATCAACTGGGTCACAATGAGACCCAGAAAGCTAGCAGGGCGTGTACATACTTGTCAAACTCGACGCCGGAAATCATGTCATGTGTCTGAAGTCCGAATTCTTTGAAGTTTCAAAGACGCGAAAAAATATTCCCTTTGAAAGGCATTTCTTTGACGCTGATAATATATCCTCGTCCCGACATTTCTAAAAATTCGCGGGGAAGCCTTTGATATGTATATAAAAAAAATTTTTTAGACAGAGTCGAAAAAAATGAAACGAAGGTAAATAGATAAAAGTCAATGAATAAAAATTATGTCCGGACGGGAAAAGGTTTGTGAAAAACACGTCGGAAAAAACAGAGCTACGCAGAAGCTGGAGGGAATAATTAGTTGCTATGCGAAAAAAAATATAATAAAAAGTTAAAAAAATTGAATTCGTGAAGGGACTGAGAAGGCGGAAAAAAAAACAGCATCAATGCATTTCTATTAATGGACTTCTAAGTTGATTAAACACAAGATAAGATTTTCAGAAATCAGAAGGAAGGAAGGAAATTCTAAGTATTTCAGGAATCATAGAAGAAGGAATGAATTCCATTTCAGGAATCACAGAGAAAGGAGGGGAATTCCAAGTATTTCAGGAATCATAGAAGAAGGAATGAATTCCATTTCAGGAATCACAGAGAAAAGAAGGGAATTCCAAGTATTTCAGGAATCATAGAAGAAGGAAGGAAATTCCAAGTATTTCAGGAATCATGGGAGGGAAATTCCAAGTATTTCAAGAATCACAGGAAAGAAGAAAATTCCAAGTATTTGAGGAATCATAGAGGAAGGAATGAAATTCCATTTCAGGAATAACAGAGCAAATAAGGAAATTCCAAGTATTTCAGGAATCATAAAGGAAAGAAGGAAATTCCAAGTATTTCAGGAATCATAAAGGAAAGAAGGAAATTCCAAATATTTCAGGAATCAGATGAAAGAAGGAAATTCCAAGAGTATTTCAGAATCAATAGAAGAAGAAGGAAGGAAATTCCAAGTATTTCGGAATCAGAAGGAGAGGGAATTCCAAGTATTTAGGAATCAGGGGGAGAAGGAAATTCCAAGTATTTCAGAACAGAGAAAGAAGGAAGGATTTCAGGTATCAGTTGATTTCAGGATGAAGGAAAGGAACAATTCCAAGTATTTCAGGAATCAGAGAAAGAAGGAAATCCAAGTATTTCAGGAATCAGAGGATAGAAGGAAATTCCAAGTATTGCAGGAATCAGAGGAAAGAAGGAAATTCCAAGTATTTCAGGAATCATAGAGGAAGGAATGAAATTCCATTTCAGGAATCAAAGATGAAAGATGGAAATTCCAAGTATTTCAGGACTCACAAAGGAAAGAATGAAATTCCAAGTATTTCAACAATCATAGCGGAAGGATTGATATTCCATTTCTGGAATCACAAAGGAAAGAAGGAAATTCCAAGTATTTCTCTAAAGAAAAACAAACCACTGTCATTACAACAGTTATGCTTCCAATTGTCGAGTCGAGAGTAAGTCACAATTTAGAAAAAAAATACATTCCAAAGATGGAGAGAACGCAGGATATTATTCCTCGATGTAAATAAAAAGCTGACAAACACATCTCACAGACTATTTAGAAATGACATTCCGGCTCAGGAATCACAAATTGTAAAAGAATACAGACTCATTCTCCCCTACAAAATCTCAATAGTGATCACTGCACCATTTGACCTCGCAAATCCTTCGCCCCGAACTGGAGCTAAAGCAGGATTCCATCAGCATTTCCCTACAATGCCATATTGCAGAGGAAATAGAAACATATGAGAGAGAATTAGGAGAAAATAGCGGGCCATTCTCCAACGCGACATTGTGGATCTGGGATGAGTTATAATTACGACTCAAACGATGCAGTTTGGCTTAGACTAACACATACGTTAACGCAGAATAGTCAAATGTACCCTTCTCTCTCTCTCTCTCTCTCTCTCTCTCTCTCTCTCTCTTCATCTTCTTCTTCTTCTTCTTCTGGAATAGAATACAGAATTCAGCGCGGAAACGGAAATTGACAATGTAAGTAATATATATACAGGTGCACAACATAATGCTCTGTCGGCCCACCACCGCCACCCACCCATCCCCCCCCCCCCCCAACCCGAGCTCATCCTCCTCCTCCTCTTCTTCTTCTTCTTCTTCTTCTTCTTCTTCTTCTTCTGTCACTGTGTAGAGCTCAGGGGGAGGCTGGGAAAATCTAATATCTCGGCGATAACATGCAAATGCCACCGCGAGGAGTGAGAGCGTTAAAATTCGGGGTGCCACAAAAGCTCTGTCAGTCATGTTGGCGCGGAATTTGTCCTGGCACTTTGACATTTACAGTAACTGGGTAACCATTTTTCCTCCTCTCCGAAAAAAAAGGAAGGAAGGGGGGGGGGGGGGATGTAGGGTGACTGGCATTGATTCTACTGTGTAGTCTGAGTAAATTTTGTGGTCTGTTTCCAAAATGAATTTATTAATCAAGATTATGGTGGTATTAAAGGAGTATATACATATACATACATACATATATATTATATATATATATATATATATATATATATATTATATATATATAATATAGGGATATTAAATTTTATTAATCAAGATATGGTGGTATTAAAGGAGTATATACATATAGCACACATACATACATACATATATATATATATATATATATATATATATATATATATATATATATAAAATAAATAAATACATTCATAATAAATAAATAAATAAATACATTCTAAAAATTCGTCGGGAATAAAGAATTAAAAACCAGCTCTGATCCAGGCCTGACCTGAGACAAGACTGGAAGAGAGAGAAAAAAATCAATGAATGGTTGGGATTAGATGAGATGCGCGCGATAAAATGTGCTTTCCAATTTGCTCGGTTTTGTCTGGTTCTCCGGAAAAATGCCAGAGAGAGAGAGATGACAGAGAGAGAGAGAGACGAGAGAGAGAGAGAGAGATGAGAGAGAGAGAGAGGAGGAATGAATGTGAAATACCTTCAAGTTTATGACGAAAACCTGTGGATTTTCCACATCGTTGCTGTTAATCTGGCTACTCTGCTGGGCAATCATCTAGCGTAAATTTAGAATGGATATTCAGTATTTATAAATGTTACAATTGCTATGCTGAAACAGCCACACGTGGTATATAAAATCCACGTGTGTAAATAAGTTCATATATACATTTCCATTTTACATCATTTGCAATTATGAACGTACACGTGAATTCGTGTGTATTTTGCACCAACATAATTATCCCTCTGTGTTTAAAAAAAACACCAGCCATTAAAGTTTTAACTTGATGGCTGTTACACCCGAGTAATGCTTGCTAGTTAGGATGGTAATTGTTATAAATCAAATTGCGAATTAAAAAAAAAATGTTTACGGTGTTAGTTTGTGTATGAGAAAGCCAAGAATGAACCTTCGTACTGCTACTCTACTGCTCTAGCTAAAGAGCCAAATACTCAAAAGTCAAGAAGTGAATAAGAGACAGTGATGATAATACTTATCTAATCAAAAGAGAATTGTTCCTGTACTTACTAAAATTATTCAAGTTGCTGTCCTGCGCTCAAGGTATGAAGAGCAGTTGTGCTCTTATTAAACTATTCATCAAGATAATCCGTTATACGCATACTTAGCATCGTAGGTTCGGTTAACGACTTTTAACTCGGTCAAGTACGTCGTCGTTTCGGCTCGCGAGTTGCAATGTAGGTGGGAAATGAAAAATAAATCTAATCTAAACAAGGATCAGAATTACCAACGCAGCAGCGGGATGTAAAGTGTAAAGATTGGAGAGAGAGAGAGAGAGGTGAGAGAGAGATTGAGAGCCAGAGAGAGAGACGAGATGAGAGAGAGAGAGAGAGAGTTTATTGAGAACAAAAGATAGAAGTACGTACAATTAATGGAGATGAAAAAAAAAAAATCAGTCTAAGAAGGGAGCGTGTAAGAGAATCAGACGAATTCGAGTTATGATAATGAATTTGCAAAGAGTATAAAAAAAATTCACTTGACGGGTTGAGTTGTTATTCATAAATATATGTTTGTTAGAAGCCCTCCAAACGAACTTTTGGCATTCGCGCCCCACCCTACAAACGAACTTTTCACATTCACACCTCCGGCCTACAAACGAACTTTTCGCATTCGCGCCTCCGCCCTGTAAAGGAACATTTGGCATTCGCGCCTCCGCCCTAAAAAAGAAATTTTCGCATTTGCACCTCCGCCCTACAAATAAACTTTTTGCCTTCACGCTCCCACCCACCCTACAAACGAAATTCTTTTTGTATTCGCGCTCCCACCCTACAAACGAACTTTTTGCATTTGCACTCCCGCCATACAAACGAACTTTTCGCATTCGTGCTCCCGACCCACAAACGAACTTTTTGCATTCGCGCTCCTGCCCTACAAATGAACTTTTTGCATTCAAGATCCCGACCTACAAACGAACTTTTCGCATTTGCGCTCCCGCCCTACAAACGAACTTTTCACATTCGCGCTCCCGACCTACAAACAAACTTTTTGCATTCGCGCTCCTGCCCTACAAATGAACTTTTTGCATTCGCGCTCCCAACCTACAAACGATCTTTTTGCATTCTCGCTCCCGCCCTACAAACGAACTTTTCGCATTCCCGCTCCCAACCTACAAACGAACTTTTGCATTCGCGCTCCAGCCCTACAAACGAACTTTTCGCATTCGCGCTCCCAACCTACAAACGAACTTTTCGCATTCGCGCTCCTGACCTACAAACGATCTTTTTGCATTCGCGCTCCCAGCCTACAAACGAACTTTTCGCATTAACGCTCCGACCTACAAACGAACTTTTGCATTCGCGCTCCCGCCCTACAAACGAACTTTTCGCATTCGCGTTCCCGCCTACAAACAAATTTTTCGTATTCGCCCCCACCCGACAAACGAACTTTTGGCATTCGCATCCCTACACTACAAACGAACTTTTGACATTCGCGCCCCCGCCCTACAAACAAACTTTTGACATTCGCGCCCCCACCCTACAAACAAACTTTTGACATTCGCGCCCCCCGCGCCCCTACCGCCCTACAAACAAACTTTTGACATTCGCGCCCCCTCCCCTACAAACAAACTTTTGACACTTCGAGTCCCCGCCCCCTACAAACAAACTTTTTGACATTCGAGTAGCCCCGCCCTACAAATAAACTTTTGGCATTCGCTTCCCTGCTGTACAAACGAACTTTTCCCATTCGCACCCACGACCACAAAACGAACTTTAGGTATTGGCGTCCCTGCCCAACAAACGACACTATTGGCATTTGTGTCCCCACCCTACAATGAAATTTTGGCATTCGCACCCCCGCCCTCCCCCACCCCCGCCCTACAAATGAACTTTTGGCATTGATTCCACACCCTACAAATGAAATTTTGGCATTCCACCCCCCCCACCCCCCGCAAACAAAAAAAACTTTTGGCATGCGCTTTCCCCGGCCTTCAAATTAAATTTTGGTATTTGCACCCAGGCCTACAAACGAACTTTTGGTTTAAGCGTCCCCGCCCTACAAATGAAATTTTGGCATTCCCGCCCCCGCCCTACAAACAAACTTTTGGCATTCGCGTCCCCACCCTACAAATGAAATTTTGGCATTCGCACCCCCACCCTACAAACGAACTTTTGGCATTCGCGTCCCCACCCTACAAATGAACTTTTTGCGATTACGTGCCCCCCCCCCACCCTACAAATGAACTTTTGGCATTGCGTCCCGCCCACAAATGAAATCTTGGCATTCGCGTCCCTGCACTTCAAATTAAATTTTGGCATTTGCGCCCTCACCATACAAATAAACTTTTGGCATTCGCAACTCCGCCCTACAAACGAACTTTTGGCATTTGCGTCCCCGCCCTACAAATGAAATTTTAGCATTCGCAACCCCGCCCTACAAATGAAATTTTGGCATTCGCGCCACCGCCCTACAAATGAACTTCTGGCATTCGCGCCCCATCTACAAATTAAATTTTGGCATTCACACCCCCGCCCTACAAAGGAACTTTTGGTATTTGCGCCCCTGCCGTACAAACGAACTTTTGGCATTCGCGCCCCCGCCTTACAAACGAACGTTTGGCATTCACGTCCTCGTCCTACAAATGAACTTTTGGCATTCGTGCCCCACCCCCTCCCTACAAACGAACTTTTGGCATTCACGTCCCTGCCCTACAAATGAAATTTTGGCATTCGCGCCCCCGCCCTACAAATGAACTTCTGACATTCGCGCCCCCGCCCTACAAACGAACTTTTGGCGTTCGTGCCCCCGCCCTACAAACAAACTTTTGACATTCGTGTCCCCGCCCTACAAACAAAGTTTTGGCATTCGCGGCCCCGCCCTACAAAGGAACTTTTGGCATTGGCGTCCCCGCCCTACAAAACGAACTTTTGGCATTCGTCTCCCCGGCCTACAAATTAAATTTTGGCATTGCGTCTCTGCTTCCTACAACACGAACTTTTGGCATTCGCGTCCCCGGACTTACAAATGAAATGTCGGCATTGTGCGCACCAGCCTATAAACAAACTTTGGCATTCGCATCCCCGCACAAATGAAATTGAAAATTTTGGCATTCGCGCCCGCCCTACAAACGAACTTTTGGCTTTCACGTCCCCGGCCTACAAATGAACTTTGGCATTCGCACCCCCGCCCTACAAACAAACTTTTATTTTGGGCATTCGCGTCCCTGCCCTACAAATGACGGCACATTTGGCATTCGCGCCCCCGCCCTACAAACAAACTTGGCTTTCGCACCCCGCCCTACAAACGAACTTCTGGCATTTGTGTCCCCGCCCTACAAAGGAAATTTTGGTATTCGTGCCCCCACCCTACAAATGAAATTTTGGCATTTGCGCCCCCCCCCCCCCCCCCGCCCTACCCTACAAACAAAACTTTGGCATTGCGCTCCCTGGCTAAAATAAATTTTGGCATTCGTACCCCTGCCCTACAAACTAACTTTTGGCATTCGCGCCCCCGCCCTACAAAACGAACTTGGCATTCGCATCCCGCCCTACAAACGAACTTTTGGAATTTGCGCCCCCGCCCTACAAATGAACTTTTGGCAATTGTGTCCGCGCCCTACAAATGAAATTTTGGCACTTGTGCCCCCACCCTACAAATGAAATTTTGGCACTTGCGCCGCCATCCGACAAATGAAATATTAACGTTCATGTCCCCGCCCTACAAACGAACTTTTGCCACTTGCGTCCCCGCCCTACAAATGAAAATTTTGGCACTTGTGCCCCCACCCTACAAATGAAATCTTGGGACTTGCGCCGCCATCCTACAAATAAATTTTAGCATTCGTGTCCCCGCACTACAAACGATTTCTTCGTATTCGCGCTCCTGCCCTACAAACGAACTTTTCACATTTGTACCTCTGCCCTGCAAACGAACTTTTGGTATTCGTGCCCCCGCCCTACAAATGAACTTTTGGCTTTTGCGCCCCCGCCCTACAAATGAACTTTTGGCATTCGCGTCCCCGCCATACAAATGAAATTTTGGCACTTGCGTCCCCGCCCTACAAATGAAATTTTGGCACTTGCACCGCCATCCCACTAATGAAATTTGAGCATTCGTGTCCCCACCCTACAAACGAACTTTTCGAAACATACATTGCAAATCCTACATACAACATTAAATTCCTAAATATTCACAAGACTTCAGCCACGTGAGCCAACACTAGGCAACCACATTACACCTGCAAACCACTCATCACACGATACATTAACCCCATTCACTCGACATGAACAGATCTATCGAATTATACAAATCCAAATCCTTACAACTAACAACTCTTGAGAAACAAAAAAGGAACCGACAGCATAAATGCTAAAAGCCATCATAAACTCTCGACATGAAGAACACATGTCATAAAGCATGCATAATAACTGGACCATCTCTCACTCCGCCATAACTAGTGCATGAAATCACACATTCCAAATATTAAAACTTTTCCAATGAATCAAGCATGAATAGGCACTGAAACACAAACAATGAGCACACAAATACTTTTTAAAAGTTCAAAGGACAAGTACTTACCATCGTAGACTGAAGACCTTAGGACAATATGAAGGAATTCACAACACACGGGAAATTGTGTCAGGGTAGTTCCATACCAGATCCTGAAAACATTAATTTGTCAGTAAAAATGTCAATTAGGGACCCTCCTGTTCAACTTCAAACCCCAATAGTTTGTAATAGACACTGCATTGACACACACACACACACACACACACACACACACACACACACACATAATATCTATATATATATATATATATATATAATATATTATATATACAAAAAAAATATATATAATACATATTTATATTATATATACACACACAAATATATATATATATATATATATATATATATATATATAATGTGTATATATATATATATATATATAATTATATATATATATATATATGTGTGTGTGTGTGTGTAAGTGATTACATATAAAAATAAGGAATGTTATTCCATATATATAAAAGACTAAAACTAAAGAGGTCAACCAGATTGCTTGCAGGAATGTGATCAGACCAGAGACGATAAAGTATGTAGGCTAAGATGACGTGCCGTCACCTGTAGTCATTCATTTGTTTTGAAACATTAGTCCAAGCTCCCTGCTTGAGACAACTACCGTGACCTACAATTCAAATGGCCTACGTGATTAGTAATGTGTCTCATTTTGTATGTATGTTCATATGTTCGAGCTACTGTCTGCTTCCTTTATGATTGTAACCGAGATGGTAGTCAGAATAGAGTTAGACATCATCATTGGCAGACCTGTATCTCTTTACCTAAGCTTTATCATGTAGAAGAGACAGATTAGAATTAGCCATCATCGTTGGCAGAAGCGATCAAGCTATCGTCATTAAAAGACCTGTACAATCCTACTTGATCTTCACCATGTCAATCTCAGAGAATATAAGTATTTTTGTACTTTGTGGTTTCTGCTAGAACCTCACATCATTGCCGAATCATCATGAGTTTAACACATCGTCGTCATAACCAAAGAAGATAATACCGACTTCGTAAGTGATCTACAACCCCAAGACACTCCAATGAATATGGGAGTGCATAACAACCGACTTAGCGTAAGATTATCGCAAGTCTAACATTACCTCATAGGGCGCCTATTATACGAGGCAACAGCCCTAATAGTTAAAGTCGAGTTATCAGCCAAACACCTCGAGAGGAGAAATCTTCTTTTCCTCTTTTGTTTCTCTTTCTCGTTTGCTTCTTATCTCTTTGGACTTGAATAATGGGCTAATTCTGCGCCGACTTGGAAAGGCAGAAGGAATTTGCACGCGTATATTGAACTGGGACGCCCAAGATTACACTTAAAGAAGAGAGAGTTGATGTACGAACTTTTATTTATAAATTTTTGAATTTAAAAATTATCTAAAAAGGATCTCTTCAGCATCGTTTAATTGTTTTAAGTAGTCGTTATCGGTAGTAAGCAGTTGCGTGCTAACAATTATATATTTACGTTACCCGCAGTTCTAGTCGTTTAAAACTACTGTTTCGTCGTTTATTTAAAACGACTGTTGAAATCCGACTCAGCACAGCGCAGGTGTTGCCAAGTTTGGCATATTTTGGTTCGGCTGGGCAAAATGTTTTCTTAATATGCCAAACCTTATTTGGCATATTTCAAAAGGCTACTTTTATTCATGAATTATCTTAAATTCACGCTAAAAAGGATGAGAGATATTTTGATTCTTAGAGGAAAAACAAAATTATTTAACTTTCTAATGGTAATGTGATTGCATCACGCCGAACGTGTACAAATAGTGCGATGGATAGAATTCAAGACACGAATAACTCGTGTTTGTTTCCCGCCACGATACCAAACAGGAGTTCCCAAGTCCATAGTACATACACGACCAGTCGTTTGCCGTGTGTGTGTATCTAGTTCAGTTGCTATATGTGGTGTTTTATATTAATATTATATATATATATATATTATATATATATACATATATATATATATATATATAAGCTTAGGGCGGTTTTTTTCGCATACGCTAGTATAGACTGCTGTAAGCAGATATGGGAAAGTGGAAGACTTCATACAATGAAGGAAGAAAAATAAACAAAGAAATCAATGGGAGAAGGAATTCAAGTGGCTGACAGCCAGAGATAATTCATGTCACTGCTAAGTTTGCAACATCACTATAATCTCCATGAAAAAAAGTGTGTTGGTGCTACACGAGAAAGGAGCTAAGCATATTATAAGAATTGTGACGCAGTGGAGAAACAAGAAAAAGCAATTCACTCATATTTCGGAACATCTGTGAAAAAAAAAAACTTACGATTAAGAGTTTGAAATTAAATTAGTGTGAGCAGTTGCGTGCCATAGTAGTGTTCGCTCAGTTGATCATTTTACAGAAATAATCAAGGAGTACAGCAAGAAAAAGTACGCTTGAAAACACCCGGCTACATCGAACAAAGTGTGCTAAGCTCGATTTCAAATGTTGCTAGCGCTTGCTTTGAGGAATTACTGAAGAGTGAAAGACGTCAAGTTTCGTTGCTTATAGAGAAACTAAGATGTTACAGTTTCTAAGTTCTTGTGTCTTTGTGTTAAGTTCTACTCAACCAAGGAAAATATTTTGAAAACAGAATTTCTTGCTTTGTTGCAAATTACTTCAGCTACTGGCGAAAGTGTATTTAAAGCAATAGGAGAATTCTTTGCTAACATAAAAGTGGACTTAGCAAACTGCATTGGATTCGCCTCTGACGGTGCAAGTAACGTGTGTGGGGCCCACAATTCTGTATGGTCTCGTTTGAAGAATATTTCACCTGGCATCACTTTCATTAAGTGTACATGTCATAGCCTTGCTCTTTGTGCCGAGTATGCTTTCAAAAAACTACCCGTGAATTTGGATAACTTGTTAGCAGAAGTCGCACGTTGGTTCAAGTGCAGCACTCTAAGAAGGGAGGACTTCCAGACAGTGTTTAATGCAATGAATGATGAGCATATTCATCCAACTAAATTCATTACCCCTAGTACAACATGGTGGCTGGTGAAGGGGAAATAAGTTTTCCATTTTATCACAATGGCACGAGCTGACAGCTTGCTTTTCTGTCATAAATGAGAAGGACAGAAATTATCATGCATGAGTGTTAAATGAAATGCTTGCTGATCGCCGAAACTTTTTGTATTTGACATTTGTGTTACCTATTATGCAAGACTCAGAGAAAGTAAATTCAGCTTTCCAAGCTACAAATGCTGATCCTGCTAAAGTTTTTGAGGATCTACGTCAGCTGCACAAATCACTCCTGATAAGAGTATATGTAGGAGGATCATCAGAATCAAATGTACTGCCACTAGAAAAGATAGACTCTGGAGTAAAATTCGAGCAGAAAGTTAAGAAGGCACAGCTATGCCAAGAAGACATACATACCATGAAAACAAGATGTAAAGATTTTTCGATAGAAGCTAATGCACAGTTGGAAAAAAGGGTGAGTGAAAATTTAGACATAATCACCTCTAAATCATTTTAATTCCTGTGAGTGTTTGAGTCATTTCAAGAGGGACTTTAGTGATTTTTCCAAACAATGCTTGGCTATTCACAAGTCTGATAAGGAAAAAGTAGCAAACCAATATAAGAAGCTTATAATTGTTAACTGGAAGGACGAATTTGAAGGTAAAATTATCCCTGATGATCCAGTAGCATTTTGGCCTGGGGTGAGAAAGTACAAGAATTCCTTAAATGAAAACAGTTTCGAGGAATTAGGAATTACAGCACTATCAGCATACAGTTTGCCTTTGAGTAACGCAGTTGTTGAACGGATCTTTTCATACGTTACTCACGTGAAAAGTATGCTGAGGTGTAAACTTTCAACCGAGTTACTGTCAACCATCATAAGAATAAAGTCAAGATTGCACTTCAGTGGAAGCTGCTGCAAAAACTTCATTGCTACAAAGAATATGCTGAGTTTATTGAATGACTATGTATAGATCATCTGATGGAGCGTCCACATCTAGTAGTTCATCTACACCTACAACACCAAGTGCAAATGATGACTATACGAATGAAGACTTTGGTGATGTTATTGCTGTCCCATTTTAGAAATTTGGTGAGTCGACATTTTATTGGTAGTATTTGTATGGCAATGCATAAATCTTACTTTTGTTTATAGTTTTTTCGGGAATATATAGGTGTTAGAGGAGTTTGGTTTAATTTGGGATATTTTTGTGAGGCATTTGGCATATCTTGGTGAGAGCAACCTGGCAACTCAATCTCCGCAGTCCGCACCAGTGTTTGGGTCCAAGGTCTTAGGTGACGAGGATGGTAGTGTTTACCTAGCTATAGCTGCTGTGATGGCTGCTTTGACAAGTTTGCAGCAAGATGGAAAGCAATGTCGGAAATGTACGGTGTAACAGTTCCTACAGAAACTGAACAGGCCTGGGGAATGTAGGCTACCGTGATACGGGAACATTTGGAGGGAGGAAACTGCGTTTACGCTCGAAACGGTTTTGTCTTGTGTGGGTAACGGGCCATTTGGCGGAAAGGCATCGCAAAATACCAAAAGAAGCCGCCTTGTGACGCCTCCTGAAGGAAAGGTAATGTGAAGAGACTTACTGACCTATTTCAATTTTGTGTAGACGTAGATTATGTTTTCGGGTTACTCGGCCTATGTACGTTTGGGTGAAATTGAAGAAGACTGCTGCGGCTAGATTCCTCGTCAGTGACCGACTGGAATATTAATGGTTTCTCGGTTGTTTTCGTTTAAATTTGTCATTTTTTAAAGTTTATGGTATTTACCGTCTTCCTTTATTCACGTTTTATTAATAAATTAATGTGACTTTTTCCTTGCCAAAATTGTGATTTTTTTCCTGTGACTTTATTACCGGCCACGGACATGTAAGCTGTTACGTTAGTTACCGAGCTAGACTGTCACAGTAGTAGTCTCCATTTTTACTTGAGTTTTGTGACTGCCGTTTGCATAATTTCTTTATTCTTTCTTTTTTTTAATCAAAGATTGGCTCCTTTTATCAATATTTACAGACTCCTGAGTAGTTTAAGTAGGCCTAGATTGTTGGTAAATTTATAAGCCTCCCAATATGGTTTCGATGCCTTAAGTACACTATAACTACTTTGAGGATTTTCCATTGAATAAGGAAAGTTACAAGTCCTACCTTCCGCTGTGTTATAGCAATGGGGCAACAATAATACGTCATTTTCTATCACAATTAAGAAGGATCTAACACCCACGCGCAACAGTTGGTCACTAGCACAGTAAATGACTCGATTAGCAACTTATAGCTTAAACTGATTCGTGATTGGTTGCTTGGGTCAGTGACGTCATAAACCACGCCTCTTAGAAGCGACGATACGAAACGCGCAATTTATTTAAAATATAACATCCGCGAAATAAACGTTCGCACAAGAGACGATGACTTCTTTTTTTTTTATTATTATTATTTTTTTTTTGACGAACCGAGGAAAACGTAATTAAATTACCATAGTAAATAAAAAAAAACCTTTCACGCTCTTCGTTTTACTACCATTTGCTTTTTTTTTCTTTTACGAAGGAAGAGCTCGAAGTCTTAAAGGAACAGATACCCTGCAGAAAATGTGGCTGCCTTTGCTAAGCACATACGCCGTTCGCCTCTCAAGTTTCAAGACCAGTCTCGCTCTCGCGTGAACCCGTTTGATCCAGCTTGAACCTCCCTCGGTGGAAGAGTTTAATGGAGACCATCCCCTTTAAACAAGCAAGATCGCCACTTTTATCTCACGTTCCATATTATTTCGGCCGTTACGTAAGCTATTTACAACCTCGATTGCGTTTTTTATTCGTCCCATTTTCTGCTGTTAATGTTAACGATGATCCTCGGTTTTCAGAATGAGATGAACGTTCTATTTCGTAGATACGACAGAAATTTTACGCTGGAAATTGCCGATTAGAGATAGGTCTACTCAATTTTGTGAGAATGTGTCTATTCTGTATTAAGAGGCCAGTCTGTTCCTCCTCATGAGGCGTTCCACTCTGCTCCTTAAGAAGTCGGCCTGTTTTCCCTCAATTAGAAGCAGCTCTCGTTAAGAATCAGGTCTACTATTTCTTATTAGAAAAGGTCTACTCTACTTCATAAGATGAAGCTCGGGCTCTCCCTTCATTTTAGAGGAAGATTAAGAAGTAGGTTAACGATATCTCTTTAGAAGCTAGGCCTATTTTCGTAAGAGGTGGGTCTACTGCTTCTTACTGAAAAGATAAACTCTTCTTAAGAGAAAGCTCTCTTTTTCAAATAGGCAGCAGCAGTATCACCGAATGTAATTATTGAGCAAAATATCACGTGGAAGTTTAACAGGGCAAAGAGTGAGAGGGAGAGAGCGATAAAAAAAGAAGCGAAAATCAGCACACCACCACCACCATCATCATCATCATGATGTTAATCACCTGCACTATCATTCATCTGCGCAGGACGGCGAGATGCAACTAATCCCACAGCAGCATTTCTCATCCACGACCCATCTAATCATCCTGCCGCCGAACAGAAAGGTAATCACTTCTGCTAATGATGCTTCCTCCTCCTCCTCCTCCTCCTCCATCCTCCTCCTCCTCTCCTCATTTTTCCTCCTCCTCCTACCTCCTCCTCCTCTCCTCCCTGGCGAAATCGATCCGCGTGAAAACGGGGTAACGAAGGACATTACTCATGGGAGCTCTCAGACAATTCTCCGTTCGGCTGAACTTTCGATCCCGCGTGCGAGAAACGAACTCGTTGGGTTGTTCCCGGCTTAGTCAACACTCAAGGCTGATTTCGTTCGGTTGAAGAAGCAAGAAAACCTCTTTCTGTTGAATGTACGAGTTTAGGAAGACTTATAATTTTCCTATTCTGTAGGGAGGTAGGGCCATCAGTGCACCCCACTTTTTTGGTCTCGTACTTTTCCTCCATTCATGCTGCCTTTCCTTCGTGTTGTTGTCCAACATCTTTGCCTACTGGGTGCTTCTTAAAGCAACTATGGTTGTCTCCCATTAACACTTTTAGATCTATGTACTTCATTATTTCATCCTGCTAAATATGCTAGTTATATTTTCCTCGAATCACAAGATGTAACTCGAGGTCATATGCACATTACACTGCAAAGCAGTTTGTATCGTCAAATTTGACCATGCTATCGTTCATATATTTGTTTATGTCAATAAATTTCAAATTCTAAGTTGGGTGATTGCCCAGGAATGACAGACGTCGTTGGTATATTATAAGCACTTTGACCATTTCCGATGATTGCTGCAATCCTTATCATAAGTGTGCGAAAGCGGTAGATAACGGGTCCCAAATGATGCCTGAAAATCCATAAGATGAAGTCATAACTCTATTTATGAATGGAGTCAATCTGTGTCTTGCATTTCTTGTTCTGCTAACTATATATATAATATATATATATATATATATATATATATATATATATATATATATATATATATATATATATATTTTTACGTATATAGCGGCCTTGAGAGAGGCTAGATACGTAAACGGAAGTAATTTAGGGATTTCAAGAGGGAATTGCTTTAACTTACCGTAAGCTGAAAGTTATTATTAATTTCTTTAGAGGGAAGGTCGCCAGAAAAACTAAGCTCGTTACTTAACAACTATTTATTTACAAAAAGGCCCGTGCTGGCCTGGAGAAAATGAATGCTATTGGCCCCCACGTTGGGGCTTAGAATCACTCACAAGTGGGTAGCTGGCTAAAGTGTGACTAATTCGAGCTGGTTTCATAAAACTTGGGTAATGCACACTTGCGGGCAGAGAGACGGCACGTGACTCATGGAATCTGGAAAAGAATCCCAGATTAAACAAGATAAAAGGAAAAATGACTTCTTGTCTTTGATTAATTAATTCTCTAATACTGGGGAGAAGGAACTTTTAAGGTTTCACTGAAGTATGCAATGACTCCATTGGTCTGGGACGATCACACAAGGGGAAGCATGCGGCCATGAGGCAGTGAGAGGGAACAAAGGGATGAATTCCTTTTGTTGCTGGAAATTGAATTGGGAGAATGAGGATCAAAATTATAATAGGTTGGGAGAGACTGGCAATATGCTGTTCCACAAGACGTACCTGGATGTCGTGTTCAGTGTGGACCTTTGTAGAAAATGTGGCTCTTTGTAGAAAAGTATGGGGACCCCTTTGTCCGAGGCCTGGGTCATCGGCGCGCCACTCACACCCTGGGTAGGCCTAACAGGAAGGCAGGTAGTTTGACCTCTGTCCGAGATCACGTCTCGCAGCCGACTGAGGCAGAATTCAGGTGGGTTTGTTGGGGGTTGGAGGTCAGCTTAACCCCCCACGATCAAGGCAAATCCTGGAAAACAAGCATACAGCCAGCAGAGAGGTCACAGGAAAGAGAGCTTAAGGTATAGGTCTAAGAAGTACCCATCTGCCTACACCCTTCCCTTTTGAGATACGTCCCTACAGCTGATAAAAGTCTCTTTTCCCCCCAACTGGGGAACTCTCTATCTCTAGCTGGCGGGTTTTGGGTTTCCCGCGTTTACTAAAAATCAGCTGATATTCTAAAGAAATGGCTGCCGTTTTCCAAATCAAATTATTTAGTTAGTTGCGGGGTAGACGAACGATCTATAAACGTCACAGCTCCCCCTGTTAAGAAGGCATTCACTCCCTTTCGGGCGTGAAGGTCTTGGCTTAAATAAATTGATCGTCTCGACTACCCCGTTCTCCTACTCCAACTTGAAGTTTTTTGAGCAGCGATACAGCTAACTACAGTGGCCTGCCTAACTTATAGGCAAAGATGCTAAGTGTACTAACTTAATGTAGTGATGTAGTCTAGCCTAATTAATAACTACGGGTTGTCTTGTGACGACAGTCTACTCTACCCCTAGATAAGGTTACTTGAAAATTCTACTTGCTACTAACCTAATGCCCTGGTACTAAATCATTAGCCTAACCTACTCATTATAGTTTGAATGAAGACGCAATCATTCCAGTGTGTGGTACGCACAGCAGCAGTTCAGCGACGGAATTGTTAAAATACACAATGAGAGGTAATGATGCGTGGGGATGATGAGTGGTTAATTGACCAGGAGGGAAATGCAATGAGGTAATTATATATAAGTGAGGGTTAGTATTACAATGGCTAGGGGTTAGAGGGTTAGTGCTACTGGCAGAGATCAGGCTGGCTACCTTCTCTGGGTAGGTGCCAGGATCATTCTGCAAATGAATGCGACACTGTACCTCAGGCACAGGTGTCAAGGAGAGCATGTGGCTCTTTTGTGTTAGTTTGTTAATGATTGGTTACGTCCCTTCTTCTTCTTCTTATTCCTCCAGGACCTGGCTATACCAGTCCTAGGAGTAGGACCGGCGGCACCGACTCTGGGAAAGGCCAGAAACGCCGGCAGGAGCAGAGGCAGTGGTAGCCTGAGGGATTGCAGGAGAACACCCTACTTCGGTCTCTGCAGCAACCGTCGTAGAGGTGGAACCTACTGCAGGGGAGGCCCTCACTCCGGCTGCTGCGACAACCGTCGTGAGGGGAAAACTCCAGGCTGACTCCTGGTCGGGGCAGTTCCTGGTTTTCCAGGGGAGGTACAAAGGTAAGGTCTGCCGGAGGTTCATCCTCGGGCGACAGAGGTAGGGAAATGAAGAAGAAGGAACTAGTGATTGGCCATGGGCTGTGGTAAGCTCCATGCCTGTTGGAGGATCTCCTGTAGGAGGATCCTTGATAAGGTTAGGCGCCGGCGCTAGCTCGGGGCCAGGCGCAGAGGTCAAGTTCGGTGGTGGCTCTACGTCCAGGCTGGACGGAGCTTGGCACTGCTCAGTGCTGCCAAGTGGTACTGGCAGAGAGTTGAGGTCGACTGGACCTGTGGCGGGTACCGGAGGTGCAATACCTCTCAGCGTGCCCTTGGTTATGGGAGACAGAGGGTCCTGTCTCTTTTGGAAGGCTAAGCCTTGTGGGACTTGGACAGTGTCCGCTGCACATAACTTGCTAGGGCACCTAGGCCAATTTGTGGAGTGCCCTATTACGTTACAGGTCTTGCAACGGAACTGTGAATGGTCAATCTCCCTCCTTGGTAACGGGGGAGACTGTTGGTGGACGTACTTCCTGGAGGAAGTAGAATTTCGATGACTCCGTGCTTTGGAGTGATTTGACATGGGGTTAGGACCCCTAGGCTTCTTGAACGGTGAGGGAGACTTCATGTCTTGCCCTAGGAGGAGGTCGTAACCTCCTGGAATGTAGCTTGCAACTGCAAGGGTACAAATTCTGGAAAAATGAGGTCTGGTGACCCTCAATTGGACGGTCGGAAGGATCAGCTTGATATGGTTGATACCTTCGATGGTGATTAAATGACGTCTATCGACGTTTGCCCCTCGGGGGATTCGGTCTTCCCGTATCAGGGAGATTTGAGCGCCAGAGTCGTCGTAGGCTCTGACGTGGCTTGGCTGATAATGGCTTTGGAGGGGTGCGACTGTTATAGGGCCCTTAGCTGGGGCGGGGGTCCTAGTGAAGAAGGATTGGTGACGGCCATTGCGATGGCAGGAATATTAAAATTTGCGCACCCTCCATAGTTGGCAGACATGTGACCCTTGCGGCCACAGTCTCGGCAGAACGTGTTCCAGAACCTCTTCCGTGGCACTGGATGATAAGACCGAGATGGCCCCACAGGTTGCGAATCTGTGGAGTCACCAAGGCTGGCAGTGTGCTCTGGCACAGGTGAAACGTCCTCTGTTGGATCACCCTCGGAAACAAGTCCGGGGTCAACTGGTGGGCTTACCTCTTCCAAAGGGGAGGAGGTAGGCGGTAAAGTGGTAAGAGGCTGAGATGGTGCGGAAGAAACTTCGGGCTCTGACACTGGGTCAGGGCCAGGTTCGCAAATAGACAGGATGTCGGGGACATGGAGGCACTAGCCTCTGAACCTAAAATTGAGGTGTGGTTATCTGGCATGCTGCAGGTGTCCGGTGCATCTGGTAGTGGGAGCTGCGTCCAGGGGAGATACGGCTTTAGTAGTAGATCGTCGGCCCAATATCACCTGATAAACATCATGAAATTGGTCAACTACGCCCAGGCGGCACAATGTGGTTTCCTGGTCTCCTGGTCCAGAAAGGGCATTTGTCCACATTCAGAAGGACCGAAGGAACAGCATAGAGGTTACCGTCAATCCATTCAAACTGAATTTCTTCGTTCGTCTGGATTTTGGCACCCCTAGGCAATGCCTTTCTGGAAATAAGGGAGACCTGGGCTTCGGTGTCGGCCATGACTTGTACACCCACTGATAGGCCGTAGGAGACTGTTCATCAGGCAGGGCTACATGGTAGCCTTGGAGAAGTTCACCCTGGAAGCTCTCCTCCCAGTAGAGACCGACTTGGGCACTGGTCGGAATCCACAGCATGCCCACGCACACAACAAGTGGTGCAGAACCTCCGCAACCACTTCTTACCGGGAGTCCAGCTCATGGTCTGGGGCTTGGAAACTAGCAGAGAGATTGCGTCATCTAGGAGAGCTAGCTCATGCTTTCTCTCTTCTTCTTCTTTCTCTCTGCTTCTCTGGCTATCCTCTCTGCTTCTCTTTCTTTTCTCTCTGCTTCTCCGGCTTTCCTCTTCTGCTTCTCTTTCTTCCTTTCCCTGCTGGCGCGCAGCAGCCTGCTGCGTCTTTATCCACTGGTCAAGGGCTGGTCCAGTGTAACCAGCCTCCCTGCCAGAGTTATGAGGGCTCCGAGCTTCTCTAGCTCTCTGGCAAAGAGTCGCGGGAAGCAGGGGAAGAACATTTCCCTTAGGCTACAGTAGAGGCTCGGAAGAAAATGAAAATAATGGCCAGGAAAGGGTACTGAAATGGAATAGGAGATGCCTACTGTGGAAAGTGGCACTCACTTGGAAATGGGTTCTGCAATGTGGTAATGAAAAGTGAAAAGACTGGGTGCTCGGTGGCACTTTGTGAATGGCACCTTCTGCTGAGGTGAAAAAATCAAATGAAGTGTGCTGTGTACGTCACACTTACGGGCGTTCCCAACTTGGGAGACGTTGGAATGGGCTACCTGTAGGTCCAATACAGGTGCACGGCACTTTCGGAGGCGTTCCTTGGTTCAGTGATCCAAAATGGTGGATACTCTAATGAATGAGCGTTCCGTAGGACGGACACGCAGGTATAGGGCTACCTGTACGTCTGTACAGGTGCGCGGCACTTATGAGGAGGCGTTCCTTGGGCAGCACTAGTAGTGCTGGTGGTATTGCGGCACTTTGGGGAGGCGTTCCCTTGGGATGGTCCGAAAGATCACTGATCCCCGTACACGGACATTAATGAATTGGGCGTTCCGTTAAGGACGGACACGCAGGTTTGTCAGCACTTAGGCTGGGGGTTATTGCGGCACTTCTGGGAGGCGTTCCCTTGTTGAGTGTTCCGAAGGATCACTGACCCTTGTACACGGACACACTAATTATTTGGGCGTTCCGTAAGGACGGACACGCAGGTTTAATGGCTACCTGTACGGCCTGTACAGGTGCAATGGCATTTATGGAGGCGTTCCTTGGAGCACTGGTATCGTGCTGGTGTGTCCCGGACACTACATGCAGTATACTTAAATATACTGAAGTGAAATGGCACTGCTCATGGCAGAGTGTAATGGTGGAGGAGAGAAAGTAAAAGGTGGGAGTACTTCAGCAGCCAGTCGATGGACAGTGTCTAAGAGTTAATGGCACTGTAAAATGGTAAGACCTGACGTGCACTGGTGGTGGCCAGTCCTAAACTGGTAACGACTTCCCTGTCTGGAAGTAATGAATTGGCGTGGCACACTGTGCGAATTGTGCTTGCGGTATACGCAAGTCTTTGTGATAACGAAAATGAAAAGACCACTCGGGCAACGACAGGTAATGGAAATTTTAGAAAGCTCAGTCCCTCGCTGAAGTACCTCGGTAAATGAAATAAATAAATGCTTGCAAACTGCAATGGACACATGCGCGTACGTATCACGCTGTGTAAATGAAAGACACAAGAGACTAAATAAGGTTTAATTCGGCATGCTATAATTAATGGTAAGATGTAGTACTCTTGGCTTCGTGAATACTGGGTTCTGGTTTTCTCTCTCTCCTCTCTTCTCTCTCGGCGGAGAGGGTGAAAAATGATATATGAATGAACTACCCTTATATTGAATTGAACTACTAATGTTAGTTTAATATGACGCAACTTGCGCTAAATTAAAGATGTTTACTTACGTTAACGTTTACTGAAAGAATTGCTTTTGAAAACGTTTATGAAAAATGGTAACGCGCTCGTGGGTGAACGATTTTTACGTTAATGTTAGCGGCTTGCCCTTATGAAATGATTTGCGTTTCAATATGAATTTCACAAAGACGCGTTTTACGTTAACAATTCTTGTAATTTACTCTACTTTTAAGATTTACGTTAACTTTACGTAAGTATACTAGGTCCCTGTGAACAGTGAAATGACGGTAAGGATTTTAAAACTATGTTAGCAAACAATTGTAAATGAGGTTACGTTAAGTGCGAAGTGAAATGAAACTTCGCTCAGCGAGCGAGTGAGTGAGCAATGCGAGGTGAAACATGTGAGCGAGCTGGGTAGCGCTGCTAGCGCACAGCATGTCGTTCAAAACAGCTGATTCTCTGTAATAAATGCGAAGGTAATTTACAACACGAACTTTTAGTTTCTTATTAAAGGCGAATTACGTTAATTTCTCTGGCAGGACGATAGATACTAGTACCGAGATCGATATTATTTACGTTAAAACTTCGAGACTTACGTTACTTTGCTTAAATTGTTTAGGTAATGTTGAAGAGATAACAAAAACATGGCTGCCGCTGTGAGCGAAAACGAAGGCTGGTTGAGACCGCGCAGGGCGCTGAGAGGCTCTAAGCTGAATTAAAGCTGAGAGGTAAACGCTTACCAACACGGGAATGAAACTAAGTTAAAAATGGATTCCCTAACATATCACAGACAAAAGAATTGTACACTTCTTTTGCCGTAACTATTAGTAAAACACTCCTAACTAGCTAGGCTTTCTAATACAGCAATAAACCCTGGCAAAGCACTTCCTAGTTTGATCTGGTCCTTTCTGGCATCTATCTGTACACGTGTTAGTGTAAGCTCCTACCAGGACAGCACAAAGTAACAGAGAATTCGCGGGGCAAATTGTTTGCTCGCCGCTAAAATTAAGCTCTGGCGCATTCACCGTTACAATTATAAGATTTCTACCTAAGCTCTTTTGACCACTTCAACAATAAAAATACTTAAACGTACCTTAAGCTAACATTGGTTATATAATAATCATATTAAAGAATGGAATACCTTACCGTGAGTCAGTGTGTCTTCTTTCCCTGCAAGTGTGCTTGATTTACTTTTTGTAAAATAATTTACAGTTTACGTTTTACAACGGATAACGCGATTTACAAGCTTTTTTTAAGCAAGCTAGGTTCAATCCAGGCAAGATTCGCCAATGTTACGTATATAGCGGCCTTGAGAGAGGCTAGATACGTAAACGGAAGTAATTTAGGGATTTCAAGAGGGAATTGCTTTAACTTACCGTAAGCTGAAAGTTATTATTAATTTCTTTAGAGGGAAGGTCGCCAGAAAACTCAGCTCGATAATTAACAACCTTAACAAAGGTTTATTTACAAAAAGGCCCGTGCTGGCCTGGAGAAAATGAATGCTATTGGCCCCCACGTTGGGGCTTAGAATCACTCACAAGTGGGTAGCTGGCTAAAGTGTACTAATTCGAGCTGGTTTCATAAAAACTTGGGTAATGCACACTTGCGGGCAGAGAGACGGCACGTGACTCATGGAATCTGGAAAAGAATCCCAGATTAAACAAGATAAAAGGAAAAATGACTTCTTGCTTTGATTAATTAATTCTCTAATATTGGGGAGAAGGGAACTTTTAAGGTTTCACTGAAGTATGCAATGACTCCATTGGTCTGGGACGATCACACAAGGGGAAGCATGCGGCCATGAGGCAGTGAGAGGGAACAAAGGGATGAATCCGTTTGTGCTGGAAATTGAATTGGAGAGAATGAGGATCAAAATTATAATAGGTTGGGAGAGACTGGCAATATGCTGTTCCACAAGACGTACCTGGATGTCGTGTTCATTGTGGACCTTTGTAGAAAATGTGGCTCTTTGTAGAAAAGTATGGGGACCCCTTTGTCCGGAGCGGCCTGGGTCATCGGCGCGCCACTCACACCCTGGGTAGGCCTAACAGGAAGGCAGGTAGTTTGACCTCTGTCCGAGATCACGTCTCGCAGCCGACCTGAGGCAGAATTCAGGTGGGTTTGTTGGGGGTTGGAGGTCAGCTTAACCCCAACCCCACGATCAAGGCAAATCCTGGAAAACAAGCATACAGCCAGCAGAGAGGTCACAGGAAAGAGAGCTTAAGGTATAGGTCTAAGAAGTACCCATCTGCCTACACCCTTCCCTTTTGAGATACGTCCCTACAGCTGATAAAAGTCTCTTTTCCCCCAACTGGGGAACTCTCTATCTCTAGCTGGCGGGTTTTGGGTTTCCCGCGTTTACTAAAAATCAGCTGATATTCTAAAGAAATGGCTGCCGTTTTCCAAATCAAATTATTTAGTTAATTGCGGGGTAGACGAACGATCTATAAACGTCACAATATATATATATTATTAATTAGATATTTATACCTCTATATATATTATATATAATATTATATATATATAATATATAATATTAATATTATATAATATATATAATATATAATATAGGATATATATTTATAATATAGGTAACATGAGCTCCCAAAGTGCGTGATCAGTCCCCGTTTCGAGAGATAAAGTAATTGGTTCGGCGATGCGAAATAAAAGCCAGGCCAGATTAAACCCGGGAAAGGGAAGAGGAGGGTTGCTGATAAAAAAAATAGGTGAAGAGGAAAATGAGGGAATTGAAAAAAAAAAAGATAGTCTACCATTGCCTGTACGTTTCTTCATACTTCCGTTGCATACCTGTCTTCTTTGTACTCGGTCGCTGGCATGATAACGACAATACTTTCTCCTAAAAAAAAAATTTTTTTTTAAGTAAAGAAATTAAGTATATCTTAGTAGTTTAACCAGACCGCTGGGCTGGTTAACAGCTCTCCTGGGGCTGGTCCGAAGGATTAGATAGTTTTACGTGGCTAGGAATTAACTGGTTACCTAGTAACGTGACCTACATCTTATTGTGGGATCCGAACCACATTATATCGAGAAATGAATTTCTAATCGCCAGAAATAAATTCCTCTGATTCCACGTTAGCGGAGCAGAGAATCGAACTCGCGACTACTGAATCGGTAGGCGAGCACGTAACCCACTCGTCCAACGAGAAACGTTTATGTGGGTGAATAAGGCAGAGAAGAGAGTATGAGTGTAAAAGCCAGAGAAAGAGAGAGAGGGTCTCTCTCCTGTATTTATAAATCCATCTACCTACAGGGGTTTCCTCTCACTGCATACCCTTCTTTCCCCTTGGCCCCTCCTGCATTTCTCCCATATTCCTCAAATTAGGTTTAAAATGGCGAGGGAGAACCACCATCACTCAAATGGAGATGCAGCGCTGGAAAGGGCGAATGCCATCTTAGAGGGTTGTGATTTATTCCTGCAGAGAAGAAGGCGGTGTATTCATTACAGGCCTCTGGGAAGTAGCGAGCACTTTTCATTCATTATAGACCAGTGGTTCTTAATCTTTTTGTTACCACGGCCCTTCTAAGAGTTGGTCCTTCCCTCCACGGCCTCCCTTGCATCTAGGAGTAAAATTCCCTGCCAGATTAAAAGGAAAATAAAGAAAAAGAGAAGGGTTTCGAGGGATAGGGAGGGAGGTCAATAATTACATAGCATGTTGCGCCCAAAACGAGTCAGACCAGAATAGTAGACTATATAGGGTGTCCATCCCCAGTCCCGCACCATTACAAGTATTTATTGCTCAGAAACCATATAACAGAGTAATGCAGTTTTTTATAGAATGAAGTGCTCTGAATGTAAACTTGAGGAAATTTAGAACATTACAAAAAACTGCATTACTCTTATGTTATATGGTTTCTGAGCAATAAAGACTTTTGCATTTTCCCATAAACTTTTAGATATGAGTTCCTCACTCTTGTGAAGAGAATAACAAATATAATTAGAGAATTTTCAATTTTTTCCAAGGGCTTACTCCTCCCGTGTAAATTGCTTACTCCCCAAGGTTGCAAACTATTATAGACGATTATAAACACGAATAGTAGTATAATGTAATTGTAAGAGGAGCTCTATTTTTCCAAATTTATTCTAATTCAGGCAGCGACTATCGTGGGAACCCAGCTCCCAGTTTATCATGTCCAGATAATCCTTGATTATTTCGTGAAATAATGATTCAATTTTTTGTTAGTTTTGAGCGGGTCACCTTCACGACTCCTTGTTATTTTCTTTTGGCTTAATTTTTCTTTGAAGTGTTTCTCTTTCTATTTCAGGCCTTATATCTTTTCCGGTCTAGCTTTCCCCCTTTCACTCTCGGCTGGACAGTTGGGGATTTATTCCCTCTCACGTCAAGGCCTTCTTGCACGCAATACTGCTTTATCGCATCATTTCTGTGGGTTTCCATTTTTTTAATAATATATAATAATAATCAATAAAAAATCTTACTATAATGAGCGTTAAAGTCCTCACCGTCAGTCTGTCATTCAATCACGGCCATACGGATGGTCCGATGGGCATGAAACTTGGCAAGGTTATAGTGGGGACCCCTAAGATGGTTTATAATGAGGTTTCATCCTCCATCACCCCCCCCCCCCCCCTTATGGGCGTTACGTCTGGAAAACCGTAACAGAAAATTCAAGCAAAACACTTTCCTGCACAGTAACGTGAAGCGACTCCTGGCGTTAAAAAGGACAATCTTATTATAATGGCGTTATGTCTGCTATAGTAGATTCACATCAGCCCTGCATTTGACGTCTAGGCCAGTCCCTTACGACGCTCGTGATTGGCTGTTGATAGGCCAATGACAAGGCGGGAAACTCTCAGTCTCTCTCGAGAGTTCACATGGGTAGGATCTATGTTCCACCTCTCCTGAGGGATACGTCTTTCAGCAGAGGTGGAACATACATCCTGCCTATGTGAACTCTCGAGAGAGACTGGGAGTTTCCAGCCCTGTGACTGGTTTATCAACAGCTAATCAGGAGCGTCGTAAGGGACTGTCCTAGAAGTCAAATGCACGGTTGATGTGAATCTACTATAGTAATGATGATGATGATGATGATATTTTATTTCGAATATAAATTCATACACATTTTGACTCCATGGCCGCTCGCGTCAAGCGGTCATAAAGTCTGTTGCAAGTTTCGCTGACGATGGCATACCTAACAGTGGTGGTGCGACCCCTCACGCCAAAGTTAGAAATGAACGCTCTATATAGTATCAGAAAATGGCGTCACATAGCGCCTCAGTGGCGTGATCTGTATGGTCTTGCCCTGCCACTTCGGTGGCCGCGAGTTCGGTTCTCGGGCATTCCACTGAGTGGTTAGGGATGTGTATTTCTGGTGATAGAAGTTCCTCTCGACGTAGATCGGAGGTCACGTAAAGCCGTTGGTCCCGTTGCTGAATAACCACTGTTCCATGCAACGTAAAACACCATAAAAGCTAAAAAAGAAAATGGCGTCACAACTGCGAAGGTCATTGATGTTACCGCAAAAGAAGAAGAAAAAAAAGGGGGAAATTTGATATTCTAAAAAACGGCAAATTCCAAATCCCGGAGAGTGGCTAGTTTGGACTTCAAACTAGTTATTTCGGAGGACCCGGCTCTCACAGCCTTCCCGTAAGAGCCTGTAAGAGCCCGTGCTGGCGTAAATCGGCTCTAATCCGAGATCAGTGAACTTGGACCTTGACTTAATGGGAACTGCAACCAGCTTACTTGAACAAAGCCCTCTGAGACTGCGTCTATGCAAGTGGCGCCATTTAGGGAGCTGTTGCTATTTTGAAACGCTCTCTCTCTCTCTCTCCTGCATGAATATGCAAGATTATACCGCAAAGCTTAATGAATGATATAACGGGGGGCGACTTTGATGTTTGTTTTTAGTGTGAGTGTACAAGTGGATGTCCCGGTCGGAAATGAAATATTAGAAATGATTCTGCTTTCTTCTGTGTCTTCGTATTCCAGCCTCCGTTGAAAATGGTGTCATATATAATGTTGATGAAAACATTTTTTTAGGTCACGTTGTAAGCAGCTGTGACCGAGTAGAAAGCGTAATGCTATTTATTACGCCATGCTAGTCAGAAATGCCCAGAATGATATTTATTAAGATTTAGAAAGGGACTTGATTGTTAACATTTAATATCCGCATGGAATAATAATAATAATAAAAAAAAAAACATTCATTTCCTTTATTCGCTAATGTAAGAATGAACATTAGTGGGGGGGAGAGGAATTAGACGAAAATATTCGACAGAAATCATGATAAAAGCCGGATGAGTGCAGACACACAGAATGCTAAACTGTTTGTCCTCCCTGGGTGGGGACGGGGTAGGTAGGGGAACGAGATGTCTTGGGAAACATCCATCTTTCTCCTGCAAACCTGTTTGTCCGGCCCAGGTGGGGCCAGGGTAGGTAGGGGAACGAGATGGCATGGAAGACATCCATCTTCCACCTGCAAACCTGTTTGTCTGCCACAGGTAGGTCGGGGAACGGAAGGGTTGGCGAGGCATCTACTCTCATCCTGCAAACCTGTTTGTCTGCCCCAGGTGGGAGCGGGGTAGGTCGAGGGACAGGAGGGTAGGTGAGACATCCATCCTCGTCCTACAACCTGTTTCTCCGCCCCGGGTGGGTCGTGCCAGGTAAGGGAACGAGGGGACATAAGAGACATCCATCTTCCTCCTGCAAACCTGTTTGTTCACTCAAGGTGGGGTCGAGGAAGGTAGGGGAACGAGATGGTATTGGAGACATCCACTCTGGTCCTGCAAACCTGTTTGCCCACCCTGGATGGGCGCGGGATAGGTAGTGAACACAGCTGCACTGGGTTCCAGCGCGAGCTCTTTCCAGAATACGAAGTGTCAAAGAAGAAACTGCGCAGTACAGCGCGTACTTATCGCAGTTGCATATTTACCGCAACCTTGCCTAGCAACGGCCCACGCCAGAGTCGATAAACGAACTTTGACGGCAAAAATCCTCATACAATCTAATGGACGAAATAGTTTCCTAGTTCCCATGGCGACGAACGAAGCTTCATATCGTCACAGACATCCAGCACGGGAGTCAGCCTTTTGGCAGATACCTTCCAGTGGCTGTTTTAATTAAACAATCTCATCCAAGATGACTATTCATCGGTTTTCCAGATATTTTCGTGAACTATGACACGGATGGAAGCGTAACTTTGTCCTGACGAAGTGGAGGTAATCTGAGAATGACTGCAAGTCAACAAAGCGGTGACTTCCTTTCTCTCTCTCTCTCTCTCTCTCTCTCAGCCGGCAAAATTAATTATATTTCCGCAGGCAAAAGGAATAATTAAATCAGATTGGACAAATGTTGCGGGATGTGAAAATGATATTTTTCGCTTATTTTGCCTCAAAACTCTTTTGTTTTTTTAAGAGTATTTGGATAAAAATAGAAGCGCGAGGTGATAGTTGTCAGGCTCTAGCTGTGATTGTATGAATTTCCTTTTATCTTGATGGTGATTCTAGACATCCATACATATAGGTATGTATTATGCATTCTTTTGAAGTGTTTTACGAATGTGTTTACTTCTACAAACATATATAAATATATATATGTATATATATATATATATATATATATATATATATATATATATATATATGTATGTATATATTGTCTTGATGTCTTCCAGTACGGGCACAGTTATGCACAATAAAAGATGAACCCTAATTTTATATATATACATATATATGATATATATATATATATATACATATATATATATAGACAGGATATATTATAGATATATATCTATATATAATATATACAAACTATATACACACACATGAACGTACGTGTATATATATATATTATATATTATATAGATATATATATATCATATATATAATAATATATATATATATAGAATATATATGATATATACATAATATGATATACACGGATATAGATATAGATATATATATATACATATATATATATAGATATATATACATATAGATATATATACTTATATATGATACATACATAATATATACATACATATATATAATATACATATATATAGAGATTCTATATATGATATAGATATATATATACACTATATACACACACATGAACGTACGTGTATATTTATATATTATATTTAATATAATTTAATTTTTTAGTTTTTTAGTTTATGATAGATAATATAATACATATATGACTATTAGATATATTATACCTAATAGTTATTATACTAGATATATAATATATACATGTCTTTATATACCAGATATATATATATACAGATATATAATATCATATATTTACATATATATTACATAATCTATATATATTATACATATATATTATATTATCCTATATTATATATATATATACATATAATATTATATACATATACATATATCTATATATATATATATCATATATATATGACTACTATATGAGATATATATATATATATATACATATATATATATATATAACACTATATATATAATACATATAGATATATATATATACATCATATATATATGACATATACCATATATACATATACATATAGATATATATATGATATATATACATATATATATATATATATATATATACTATATATATATCATACATATATACATATATATATATAGATATATATATATATCATATATATATATATATATATATATATATATAGATATATATATATATATATATGCTTTTCGGTTTCTAACGTAGAAAGGGAAACACGCCACCTCCCCAGGTTTTCTCCTACGAGCGTCTACTCTGCACCCTCCTTCCTGGCCGTCTACCGCCAAAGGCCAATTATAACTTCGTAGGCTTCCAGGGCCTCCAGAACTTTCAATCGCCCTCTTGTCTCGGTCGGCCTTCCAGGTAGTTTTCTCTTCGCCGGTATGGTGTTATCCCGTTAACAACCCTTGTTGTATGTTAAGTTTCCAATATCATCCAATTGAGAACGTTATAAACCTTTGACTTGAGAAGGGGACTTCAACGCTTTCTTGTTTTCATGTGGTATTTGGCCTACTATGAAAGGAGCCTTACAAAGGTGTTTGTCATTTGTTTTCCTGGAACTTGATACACAGGTTCCGTAGCTGCTGGTGGCGAAGAATGGCGTTGCGGGGATGTTCTCTGGAGAGACCTTTTGCAATGAAAAAGACAAGGCTGAGTGGAATACCTGTGTGCGTCATACCATTAGAGACAACTTAAAAAACTCACAGTAGACTCCTAGGGACTTCTAGTAGTCTCCAAAAGACTTGAGCAGTCTCCAAAAGACTTCCAGCCGCTTTCAAAAGACTTCCAGCAGCCTCCGAGAGACTTCCAGCAGCTTTCAAAAGACTTCCAGCAGCCTTTAAAAGACTTCCAGCAGTCTCTAAAAGACTTCTAGCTGCCTTCAAAAGACTTCTAGCAGCCTCCGAGAGACTTCGAGCAGCCTTCAAAAGACTTCTACCAAACCCTAAGACAGTTCCATCAGCCTTCGAGAGACTTCCAGTATCCTCCAAAATACTTCCAGCAGCCTTCAAAAGACTTCCAGCAGTCTCCAAAAGAATTCCAACAGCCTTCAAGAAACTTCAACCAAACCCCCAAGAGAGTTCCATCAGTCTCCGAGAGACTTCAGCAGGCTTCAAAAGACTTCCACTAAACCCTAAGACAGTTCCATCACCCTCCGAGAGGCTTCCAGCATTCTTCAAAAGACTTCCAGCAGCCTTCAAAAGACTTTCAGCAGTCTACAAAAGAATTGCAGCAGCCTTTAAGAGACTTCCACCAAACCCCAAGAGAGTTCCATCAGTCTCCGAGAGACTTCCAGCAGCTGTCAAAAGACTTCCAGCAGCCTCTCAAAGACTTTCAGCAATCTCTACAAGACTTCCAGCAGTCTCCAAAACACTTCCAGCCGCCTTCAAAAAACTTCCAGCAGCCTCCGAGAGACTTCCAGTAGTCTCCAAAAGACTTCCAGCAGCCTTCAAAAGATTTCCACCCAACCCCAAGAGATTTCCACCAGCCCCCGAGAGACTTCCAGAAGCATTCAATAGACTTCCAGTAGCCTTCAAGAGATTTCCATCGACCTTTAAAAGACTTCCAGCGGCATTGAACCCCAATGTTTACCGTTCCCACCCTCTTGATTTCTCAGAGCCTTGATAAAACAATTCATATGGACTCCCGTCCCGTCGGCCTCAGCTCAGCAAAAGCGAAATCAGAATCCGCACAACTTTTCATCACTAAAAGAAAAGCACTTGGTCGGTATGGTTTTGGCGAGCCACCTCAGTCGTTGCGAGTTCGATTCTCGAACATTTCAGTGAGGAGTGAGAGATGTGTAGTTCTGGTGATAGAAGTTCACTCTCGACATGGTTCGGAAGTCACGTAGAGCCGTTGGTCCCATTGCTGAATAGCCACTGGTTCCATTCAACGTCAAAACACCATACAAACAAACAAACTAGAGGAAGAACCGGATGGTCCTCTCGTTATTCATGCTCGAGTGATTAGAACTCGGCAGAAGAAGTTTTCGAAAACTCTGTCATCATCATTCTCTTCATCTTTCCGATACTCGTCGATGTATTGTATGTGATTCACTGTAATTTCATTGCAATAATTTCGTTGTGGTAATTTCGTTGCAGCAATTTCATCGCATAGCAAATACATATTAGAGAATTTCAGTGCAAAGTAATTACATTGCAATGCATTACATCTCACGGTAATTTCATCACATAACTATATGTACCATATGATTAAAAAGGGGGAATAAAATAATTTTTTATCAAAAAAGTGTTCATTCGAATACTAATACATATTAATACATAGTAATAAAAAACATTGTTTAAAAACACAAAGATAAACTAAAATCACAAACACATTTATCTTTATTAAAAAAGACCAAAAAATTACCTATTGCCATCAATATTCAAAAAGACAAATTATGGGCAATACTCCTAAGATAGTCGAGCATTTCTCGATTTTCATAATCGTTAACGATGCGTTGGATTCTAATGGCACTATCCTTATATATTTTTTTACGGCGAGGAATGTCTGTACCAGCGACATACTATTCCATTATAACTTCATTTCTTGATTGCTCTTTTTTCAAAATATCTAGAAACTTCCAAATAGTAGGATGTGATGCGCCAACCAATTCGCTGAATGAACGATGCCAACCTTCACAACAATTGTTTGTTTTAGAGGCACCTTGCCTGGCAGCGTCGAAGCAATTACATAAGATATGATCAAATCGAGGAGGTCGACGTCCTGAGCGACGGTTCGGGCGTCCAATCCAGTTATCCTCCACGTAATCTAAAACAGGCTGTGCATTTTCAGGATAATTATTATTATCAATTAGGAATTCAAATGTGCCAACTACATCTACGATAGGCAGGAATGCAATTGAAGTAATCATGCGCATTTTTAATGCAATATCTGCAGCGCTCTCATACAACTGTTGTAGGCCATTCCTTTGAATAGACAGAAATATACATTGTGAAAAATTAAATAGACAACCTTTTTTAATTGAATTGGGAAAAACTGATCTAAAACCATTCATTGCCGCGCATTTAAAATCGGTCTTTATTTGGCTAGGTGATAATGTTGGCTCTAAGGTTTTTAGTTCTAGTAAAAGCTTCTCGTAACTCTCTTCCGTTTGTTTAGCCATTAAAACATAAACAAGAGGCAAAACATCGGCATTCATTATGCCATGAATAGTGTACAGCTGTCTGAATAAAGGGGGTGTTGTTTGGAAAGTACCATCTGCATACCATTTATCTGCACTGGCTAATACCTGTAAATGTTTTTGAGTTGAAAATATAATAATTCGGTCTAGTCCATCATTGCTGTCAAAAAGAAGAAAGGGTTGATTTGCGTGTTACCGTGTAGTCTGGAGGCATATTTAACTGGAATAAAGATGCAGGTTTCGCATGGACTTCTGCTGCTACACTTCTAGCATTTCGAATATTCTTTTTTAAATGCTGAGGGGTTGGTAGCTGACCAGCAACAGCCTTTGATACTCCTATGTATGCCTGGGTTGCGATGCAATGAGTAGTTTCCTGCGTCAAAATGGCTTTTTCTTTTGCGGCATTTATAACTTTAGTAGCTTTAACACGAGCATCATTGCCTGCATGATTGTGTTCTCCAACTCGTTTTGTAATAGATTCTTGATATGTATGAACTCTAGCCCAGAACTTAGTTGTATAAACCTGATCACAGTTGTATAAACCTGATCACATTTCCAAATGGTATTTTCACCAGTTGTTCTCTCTCTCTCACAAATAGACTACCATTATCATTGAGCTTTTTCTTATTTCTTGAGCTTAAGACGTATTGAAGAGCCATTTTGAGGGCTAAAACTAAAACTGAATAAAACTCTAAGTAACAATTTCTTATATAGGAAAAGTAGTAGACGTGTCTTGAGCAAAAGGCAGGTTGTTTAGAAATAATAAACTATCGGCCTATTGAACTATTGCTCTGAAATTACCTTGTGATGGACAAAAAACAGGTTGTTTAGAACTATTGAACTATTGCTCTGAAATTACCTTGCGATGGGCAAAAAACAGGTTGTTTAGAACTATGGAACTATTGCTCTGAAATTACAGTGAGATGCAATGCATTGCAATGTAATTACTTTGCACTGAAATTCTCTGATGTGTATTTGCTATGCGATGAAATTGCTGCAACGAAATTACTGCGAGGAAATTACCGGACACCCTTGTATGTACCTTTCGGGGAGCACAAAAAAAAAAAAGGGAAGGAAGAGTAGCGCCAAAAAGTTTTTGTAAAGATTCTGAAGTTTCCATCTCCTTATCGATATTTCCACCTGGCCAATGGAATTCTGGCTTTCCAATCTTAATGAGCTCGGTTGTTGATGGAGCTGGAGTGTAGTATATAAGTTCTCCTGCGCTGCTGTGAATGCATATGTCGTATTTTTTTATGACAATTTTGTTTTTGTATACCTCTGACACAAGTGCGTAATTAGGAATATGTATGTATGCATACACAAATACATACCTACACATTACACAAACACGTAGCACCCACCTCGGTGGCCGCGAGTTCGATTCTCGGGCATTCACATTGAGGTGCGAGAGATGTGCATTTCTGGTGACAGCAGTTCACTCTCGACGTGGTTCGGAAGTCACGTAGAGCCGTTGGTTCCGTTGCTGAATAACCACTGGTTCCATGCAACGTAAAAGCACCATACAAACACACATCATAATAATATATATATGCGTGTGTTTTTTCCATTGTGCCCATGCTGACCTAGACCGTGAAATATTATGTATCTGGTGTGAGGCGAACGTGCAGAATCCCTTCCATTGTGTAGGAGGGCGTCCTTAGAAATAAAACGAAATTAATTTCAGCCGCCAAGTCCGACTGACCTACCATCAAAATCCTCTTATGGCATTTTCCAGGAAACTGTATAAATCTAATCGAGTGCAATCCAGTATTTAGTTTTAGATCGTGGCTTTACCAGTGCAAATCCGGAGTAAAGAGGATTTGCGTCACATAATAAAGAGGAATATTTAGGAAATTACGTTTAATTCGAATGTGGCCATGTAATCTCTCCTGTTTAGGCGAAGTGATACAATTATCAGGTGATGTAGTTCCTCGTTGGACGGTTGGTTTGAGTGCTCGCCTACCGATTCGGTAGTCCCAGTTCGATTCCCCTTATCAAGTGATGCTTAAGCGCTATGAACTTGCATGGCATCACTTCTCAATTGCATCGAGTATACCCCGCAAGAACTTCTGTTCATATTTGTTATGAACTTGGGGGCGTCATATTTTTTTTGGGGGGGCCACTTGTCCCCCCTCAGCACACCGATCCCCATCCCCCCAAGAGACTTGGTTTGCCTCCCCAGCGTTTGAAATAATAATTATAACAACAGTAAAATTCACTCCAAGGTGGGTAAGGTCTTCCCCCGTGATTTATATTGAGGACGGAAGGTTAGGTTGGACTACCGCTGCAAAAAAATAAATAAATAAATAAATAAACAAATGAATAAATAAAAATATAAAAATAAAAAACCGGGATAAACAAAATCCAATAAAAACACCAACGGTAAAAAGATTTACGCAACTTTCCCTCAGCAAAACTGGTCAAGTCAAGACCAAACCAGTTCACGAAGGTCAGATCTGATAGCGAAACAAAACTGCAGCAAAGAATCCAAAGCATTTACACATACACGATTTTCCTCGCACTTCCCAACTCAAAGAAAACGGGGGCGAAAAACGACACCTGGATTCAGACCCTTTCCAAAGTTTAGTGATTTCGCTCTCGGTCCATGACCCACTTTTCCACCCCCATCCCCCTCAGAAGTTTAATTAAGATCTGTCTGTAAGATTTTGGGATACCTGACTCGGTGGCAAATAGATCAACATAAAACAAATAAGGCCAGGTAAAGGTAGGACTAGGTCTTAGCTCTGAGCCTTTCTCTTCTGCAGGTTGTAGATCATATTGGTTTTACGAAACACTCTTAAAACGGCAACGACATTTTTCGAGATATTTAAACATAAGTGCAAAGTGCATCAAAATTTTCAAGAAAGTGCCGTTTAGTTTATTACGTCAGATTCTTGAACATAGAACATTATAGATGTTTCAAGAAAGCTTTTGTTCAGCTTTCCAGGCGACTGGAAACGATATATCCTCTCTATGTAACCAGGAAGAGACGGGCTAAGTCAGCTTCGTTTGGCCAGGAGAATTTCAGGAAATATTTGCAGAGCGCATCCATCTGCAGCAACAGAAATGAACTTAATTTAAGTCGAGTTATCAGCCAAACACTCGAGAGGAGAAATTCTCCTTTTCCTCTTTTGTTTTTCTTTTCTCGTTTTGCTTCTTAACTCTTTCGACTTGAATAATCGGCTAATTCTGCGCCGACTTGGAAAGGCAGAAGGAATTCGCACACGTATATCGAACTGAGACGCCCAAGATTACACTCAAAAGAAGAGAAAGTTGATGTACGAACTTTTATTTATAAATTTTTGAATTTAAAAGTGATTTAAACAGGATCTCTTCAGCATTTTTTAATTAAGTAATCGTCATCGGTAGTAAGCAGTTGCGTGTTAACAATTAGAGATTTACTTTACCCGCAGTTCTAGTCGTTTAAACTACCGTTTCGTCGTTTAAATGACTTGAACCATTCAAGAACATCAAGTGAAATAAACAGTGTTCTCCGAGGTTTATTTTTAACCATTCGGCATTTGTCTCCCAACCACCAGCGACTCGCTACTCTCCTTGACACGGCTTGTGTTTAATATCGGGAATAATTTCGGGTGAAGTCTGATGTCTGTTTTATTTGATGTTCTTGAATGGTTCAGCAGTCGTTTAAACGACGAAACAGTCGTTTAAACGACTAAAACTGCGGGTAAGGTAAATCTCTAATTGTTAGCACGCAACTGCTTACTACAGATAATGACTACTTAAAACAATTAAACAATGCTGAAGAGATCCTTTTTAAATAAGAAAACAAATTTTATATAATAAACGGATAAAAATGTATCTTATTTTCTAAACTCCCCCCAGTGACATTCTATTTTATATAGACCTGAATATGTTAGAATGTAGAAACTAAATATGCAAAAAGCAATCACGCATGAAATACAGTAAAATATACATACTGATATCCGTTTCATCTTTTTTAGATTTGACGAGTCCTCATGATGCTTTTTTTTGCAGCTTATCTTACTAAAGGGTTCCTTAATCAGTACACTACCATTCGTTAATTGCGTATTTTTTCAATTAAGATTCTGTAGGGAAAGCACCTAATTATTTAATTCGGATTCTGCAGGAAGAGCCCTTTTTTAAATTGCCTATTTTTTAAATTAAGATTCTGCAGGGAGAGCAACTTTCTTTTTTCAATTTTTGATTCTGCTGGCAGGTATATATATATATATATCTATATATAGATATAACATATATATATATATATAATATATACATATATATATATATATATATATATATATATATAATATATATATATATATATTATTCCCGATATTAAACTCAGGACGTCTCAAGTAGAGTAGCAAGTCGCTCGCTGGTTGGGAAACAAATGCCGAATGTTAAAAATAAACCTCGGAGAACACTGTTTATTTTACTTGATGTTCTTGAATGGTTTAACAGTCGTGACTAGAACTGCGGGTAAAGTACATCTCTAATTGTTAACGTGGAACTGCTTACTACCGATAACGACTACTTAAAAACAATTAAACAATGCTGAAGAGATCCTTTTTAAATCATTTTTAAATTCAAAAATTTATAAATAAAAGTTCGTACATCAACTCTCTCTTCTTTGAGTGTAATCTTGGGCGTCTCAGTTCAATATACGTGTGCGAATTCCTTCTGTCTTTTCAAGTCGGCGCAGAATTAGCCGATTATTCAAGTCCAAAGAGTTAAGAAGCAAAACGAGAAAAGAAAAACAAAAGAGGAAAAGGAGAATTTCTCCTCTAGAGTGTTTGGCTGATAACTCGACTTTAATTAAGTTCATTTCTGTTGCTGCAGATGGATGCGCTCTGTAAATATTTCCAGAAATTCTCCTGGCCAAACAAAGCTGATTTCAGCCCGTCTCTTCTTGGTTACATAGAGAGATATATCGTTTCCAATTGCCTGGAAAATTGAACAGGAGCTTTCTTGAAACATCTATAATGTTCTATGTTCAAGAATCTGACGTAATAAACCAAACGACAGCTTTCTTGAAAATTTGATGCTCTTTGCACTTATGTTTAAATATCTCGAAAAATGTCGTTGCCGTTTTAAGTGTTTCGTAAAACCAATATGATCTACAACCTGCAGAAGGGAAAGGCTCGAAGCTAAGACCCATTCCTACCTTTACCTGCCCTCATTTGTTTTATGTTGTTCTATTTGCCACCGAGTCAGGTATCCCAAAATCTTACGGACACATCTTAATTAAACTTCCGAGGGGGATGGGGGTGGAAAAGTGGGTCATGGACCGAGAACGAAATCACTAAACTTTGGAAAGGGTCTGAATCCAGGCGTCGCGTCGTTTTTTCCCCGTTTTCTTTGAGTTGGGAAGTGCGAGGAAAATCGTGTACGTGTAAATGCTTTGGATTCTTTGCTGCAGTTTTGTTTCGTTATCAGATCTGACCTTCGTGAACTGGTTTGGTCTTGACTTGACCAGTTTTGCTGAGTGAAAGTTGCGTAAATCTTTTTACCTTTGGTGTTTTTATTGGATTTTGTTTAGCCCGGTTTTTATTTTTATATATTTATTTATTTGTTTATTTATTTATTTCTCTTTTTTGCAGCGGTAGTCCAACCTAACCTTTCGACCTCAATATAAATTACGGGGGATGACCTAACCCACCTTGGAGTGAATTTTACTGTAGTTACAATTATTATTTCAAACGCTGGGGAGGCAAACAAGTCTCTTGGGGGGATGGGGATCGGTGTGCTGAGGGGGGACAAGTGGCCCCCCCCAAAAAAAATATGACGCCCCCAAGTTCATAACAAATATGAACAGAAGTTCTTGCGGGGTATACTCGATGCAAGTGAGAAGTGATGCCATGCGTGTTCATAACGCTTAAACATCACTTGATAAAGGGAATCGAACTGGGACTACCGAATCGGTAGGCGAGCACTCAAGCCACCCGTCCAACGAGGAACTACATCACCTGATAATTGTATCACTTCGCCTAAACAGGAGAGATTAAATGTCCACATTCGAATTAAACGTAATTTCCTAAATATTCATTCCTCTTTATTATGTGACGCAAATCCTCTTTACTCCGGATTTGCACTGGTAAAGCCACGATCTAAAACTAAATACTGGATTGAACTCGATTAGATTTATACGGTTTCCTGGAAAATGCCATAATAGGATTTTGATGGTAGGTCAGTCGGACTTTGCGGCTGAAATTCATTTCGTCTTATTTCTAAGGACGCCCTCCTACACAATGGAAGGGATTCTGCACGTTCGCCTCACACCAGATACATAATAATTTACGGTCTAGGTTAACATGGGCACTATGGGAAAAACACACGCATATATATATTATTATTGTGTGTGTTTGTATGGTGCTTTTACGTTGAATGGAACCAGTGGTTATTCAGCAACGGAACCAACGGCTCTACGTGACTTCCGAACCACGTCGAGAGTGAACTGCTGTCACCAGAAATACACATCTCTCGCACCTCAATGTGAATACCCAAGAATCGAACTCGCGGCCACCGAGGTGGGTGCTACGTGTTTGTGTAATGTGTAGGTATGTATTTGTGTATGCATACATACATATACTTAATTACGCACTTGTGTCAGAGGTATACAAAAACAAAATTGTAAAATTGTCATTAAAAAAAAATACGACATATGCATTCACAGCAGCGCAGGAGAACTTATATACTACCCTCCAGCTCCATCAACGACCGAGCTCATTAAGATTGGAAAGCCAGAATTCCATTGGCCAGGTGGAAATATCGATAAGGAGATGGAAACCCTTCAGAATCTTTACAAAAACTTTTTGGCGCTACTCTTCCTTGTATTTTTTTTTTTTTTTTTTTTTTTGCTCCCCGAAAGGTACATACAAGACATCGACGAGTATCGGAAAGATGAGGAGAATGATGATGACAGACTTTTCGAAAACTTCTGCCGAGTTCTAATCACTCGAGCATGAATAACGAGAGGACCATCCGCTTCTTCCTCTAGTTTGTTTGTATGGTGTTTTGACGTTGAATGGAACCAGTGGCTATTCAGCAATGGGACCATCGGCTCTACGTGACTTCCGAACCATGTCGAGAGTGAACTTCTGTCACCAGAGCTACACATCTCTCACTCCTCAATGAAATGTTCGAGAATCGAACTCGCAGCGACTGAGGTGGCACGCCAACACCATACCGACAGCGCCACCGAGGTGCTTTTCTCCTAGTGATGAAAAGTTGTGCGGATTCCGATTTCGCTTTTGCTGAGCTGAGGCCGACGAGACAAGAATCCATAGGAGTTGTTTTATCAAGGCTCTGAGAAATCAAGAGGTTGGAAACGGTAAAAATTGGTGCTCAATCCCGCTGGAAGTCTTTTAAAGGTCGATGGAAATCTCTTGAAGGCTGCTATAAGTCTCTCAGAGGCTGATGGAACTTTCTTGGGATTTGGCGGAAGTCTTTTGAAGGCTGCTGGAAGTCTTTTGAAGGCGGCAGGAAGTCTTTTGAAGGTTGCTGGAAATCTTTTGAAGGCGGCTGGAAGTCTTTTGGAGACTGCTGGAAGTCTTTTGAAGGTTGTTTGAAGTGTTTTGAAGGTGGCTGGAAGTCTTTTGGAGACTGCTGGAAGTCTTTTGAAGGTTGCTGGAAGTCTTTTGAAGGCGGCTGGAAGTCTTTTGGAGACTGCTGGAGTCTTTTGGAGACTGCTGGAAGTCTTTTGGAGGTTGCTGGAAGTCTTTTGGAGACTGCTGGAAGTCTTTTGAAGGTTGCCGAAATTCTCTCGGAGGCTGCTAGAAGTCTTTTGAAGGTGGCTGGAAGTCTTTTAGAGACTGCTGGAGGTCTTTTGAAGGTTGCTGGAAGTCTTTTGAATGCGGCTGGAAGTCTTTTGAAGGTTGCTGGAAGTCTCTCGGAGGCTGCTGGAAGTCTTTTGAAGGTGGCTGGAAGTCTTTTGGAGACTGCTGGAGGTCTTTTGAAGGTTGCTGGAAGTCTTTTGAAGGAAGCTGGAATTCTTTTGGAGACTGCTGGAAGTCTTTTGAAGGTTGCTGGAAGTCTCTCTGAGGCTGATGGAAGTCTTTTGAAGGCAGCTGGAAGTCTTTTGGAGACTGCTGGAAGTCTTTTGAAGGTTGCTGGAAATCTTTTGAAGGCGGCTGGAAGTCTTTTGGAGACTGCTGGAAGTCTTTTGAAGGTTGTTTGAAGTCTCTCAGAGGCTGCTGGAAGTCTTTTGAAGGCGGCTGGAAGTCTTTTGGAGACTGCTGGAAGTCTTTTGAAGGTTGCTGGAAGTCTCTCGGAGGCTGATGGAAGTCTTTTGAAGGCAGCTGGAAGTCTTTTGAAGGTTGCTGGAAGTCTTTTGAAGGCGGCTGGAAGTCTTTTGAAGGCGGCTGGAAGTCTTTTGGAGACTGCTGGAAGTCTTTTGAAGGTTGTTTGAAGTCTCTCGGAGGCTGCTGGAAGTCTTTTGAAGGCGGCTGGAAGTCTTTTGGAGACTGCTGGAAGTCTTTTGAAGGTTGCTGGGAGTCTCTCGGAGGCTGCTGGAAGTCTTTTGAAGGTGGCTGGAAGTCTTTTGGAGACTGCTGGAGGTCTTTTGAAGGTTGCTGGAATTCTCTTGGAGGCTGCTGGAAGTCTTTTGAATGCGGCTGGAAGTCTTTTGAATGCGGCTGGAAGGCTTTTGGAGACTGCTGGAAGGCTTTTGAAGGTTGCTGGAAGTCTCTCGGAGGCTGCTGGAAGTCTTTTGGAGACTGCTGGAGGTCTTTTGAAGGTTGCTGGAAGTCTTTTGAAGGCTGCTGGAAGTCTTTTGGAGGTTGCTGGAAGTCTTTTGGAGACTACTGGAAGTCTTTTGAAGGTTGTTGGAAGTCTCTCGGAGGCTGCTGGAAGTCTTTTGGAGACTGCTGGAAGTCTTTTGGAGACTGCTGGAAGTCTTTTGAAGGTTGCTGAAGGTCTCTCCAGAGAACATCCCCGCAACGCCATTCTTCGTCACCAGCAGCTCCGGAACCCGTGTAGCAAGTTCCAGGAAAACAAATGACAAACACCTTTGTAGGGCTCCGTTCACAGGGAGGCCAAATACCACATGAAAACAAGAAAGCGTTGAAGTCCCCTTCTCAAGTCAAAGGTTTATAACTTTCTCAATAGGATGATATTGGAAACTTAACATACAACAAGGGTTGTTAACGGGATAACACCATACCGGCGAAGAGAAAACTACCTGGAAGGCCGACCGAGACAAGAGGGCGATTGAAAGTTCTGGAGGCCCTGGAAGCCTACGAAGTTATAATTGGCCTTTGGCGGTAGACGGCCAGAGGCGAAGTTGCAGAGGAGGACGCTCGTAGGAGAAACACATGGGGAGGTGGAGTGTGTCCTGTCATGCATTAGAACCGAAAAAGCATATATATATATATATATAATATTATATAGATAGATAAATATACTTACTATATAAATTAGGGTTCATCCTTTATTGTGCCTAACTCTGCCAGTACTGGAAGGACATCAAGACAAAAAATATAAATTCTCAATATATATAAATACTATATTACTATATAATATATATTATATAGTATATATATATACCTTTATATTTATTTATATTTATATATTTATATATATATATATATATAATGTATATATGTATTTGTAGAAGTAAACACATTCGTAAAACACTGCAAAAGAATGCATAATACATACCTATACATATGGGTGTCTAGAATCACCATCAAGACAAAGGAAATTCATACGATCACAGCTAGAGCCTGACAACTATAACCTCGCGCTTCCATTTTTATCCAAATACTCTTAAAAAAACGAAAGAGTTTTGAGGCCAATTAAGCGAAAAATATCATTTTCACATCCCGCAACATTTGTCCAATCTGATTTGCATGCGGAAATGTAATTAATTTTGCTGGCTGAGAGAGAGAGAGAGAGAATGAAAGTCACCGCTTTGTTGACTTGCAGTCATTCTAAGATTACCTCCACTTCGTCAGGACAAAGTTACGCTTCCATCCGTGCCTTAGTTCACGAAAATATCTGGAAAACCGATGAATAGTCATCTTGGATGAGATTGTTTAATTAAAACAGCCACTGGAAGGTATCTGTCAATAGGCTGCCTCTCGTGCTGGATGTCTGTGACGATATGAAGCTTCGTTCGTCGCCATGGGAACTAAGAAGTTATTTCGTCCATTAGATTGTATGAGGATTTTTGCCGTCAAAGTTCGTTTATCGATTCTGGCGTGGGCCGTTGCTAGGCAAGATTGCGGTAAATATGCAATTGCGATAAATTCGCGCTATACTCCGCAGTTTCTTCTCTGATACATCTTATTCTGGAAAGAGCTCGCGCTGAAACCAAGTCCCGCTGTGTTCCCTACCTATCCTGCTCCCATCCAGGGTGGGCAAACAGGTTTGCAGAACCAGGGTGGATGTCTCCCATACCAACTCGTCCCCCATCTAGGCAGACAAACAGCTTTGCAGGGGGAAGGTAGATATCTCCCATGCCACCTTGTTCCCTTACCTAACCCGACCCAACCCAGGGCGGACAAACAGGTTTTCAGGAGGAGAGTAGAAGCCTCGCCTACCCTCCTGTCCCTCGACCTACCACGCTTCCACCTGGGCCGGACAAACAGGTTTGCAGGATGAGAGTAGATGCCTCTCTGCAGGATGACAGTAGATGCCTCTCCAACCTTTCTGTTCCCCGACCTACCTGTGGCAGACAAACAGGTTTGCAGGTGGAAGATGGATGTCTCCCAAGCCATCTCGTTCCCCTACCTACCCCGTCCCCACCCGGGGAGGACAAACAGGTTTGCATTCTGTGTGTCTGCACTCATCCAGCTTTTGTCATGATTTCTGTCGAATATTTTCGTCTAATTCCTATTCCCCCCTACCCCCCACTAATGTTCCTTCTGACATTAGCCAATAAAGGAAATGAATGTTTTTTTATTATTATTATTATTCCATGCGGATATTAAATGTTAGCAATGAAGTCCCTTTCTAAATCTTAATAAATATCATTCTGGACATTTCTGACTAGCATGGCGTAATAAATAGCATTACGCTTTCTATTCGGTCACAGCTGCTTACAACGTGACCAAAAAAAAATGATTTCATCAACATTATATATGACACCACTTGCGACGGAGGCTGAGATACGAAGACACAGAACAAAGCAGAATCATTTCTGATATTTCATTTCCGACCGACATGTCCACTTGTACACAAACACACTAAAAACAAACATCAAAGTCGCCCCCCACCTCCCCCGTTATATCATTCATTAAGCTTTGCGGTATAATCTTGCATATCCATGCAGGAGAGAGAGAGAGAGAGAGCGTTTCAAAATAGCAACAGCTCCCTAAATGGCGCCACTTGCATAGACGCAGTCTCTGAGGGCTTTGTTCAAGTAAGCTGGTTGCAGTTCCCATTAAGTCAAGGTCCAAGTTCACTGATCTCGGATTAGAGCCTATTTACGCCAGCACGGGCTCTTACAGGCTCTTACGGGAAAGCTGTGAGAGCCGGGTCCTCCGAGATAACTAGTTTGAAGTCCAAACTAGCCACTCACCGGGATTCAGAATTTGCCGTTTTCTAGAATATCAAATTTCCCACTTTTTTTCTTCTGCTTTTACGGCAACATCAATGACCTT
>NC_087221.1:52574503-52594503 GCF_015104395.2 Macrobrachium nipponense
CCTTAGAAATAAAACGAAATGAATTTCAGCCGCAAAGTCCGACTGACCTACCATCAAAATCCTCTTATGGCATTTTCCAGGAAACTGTATAAATCTAATCGAGTGCAATCCAGTATTTAGTTTTAGATCGTGGCTTTACCAGTGCAAATCCGGAGTAAAGAGGATTTGCGTCACATAATAAAGAGGAATGAATATTTAGGAAATTACGTTTAATTCGAATGTGGACATGTAATCTCTCCTGTTTAGGCGAAGTGATACAATTACCAGGTGATGCAGTTCCTCGTTGGACGGTTGGTTTGAGTGCTCGCCTACCAATTCGGTAGTCCCAGTTCGATTCCCTTTATCAAGTGATGCTTAAGCGTTATGAACACGCATGGCATCACCTCTCACTTGCATCGAGTTTACCCCGCAAGAACTTCTGTTTATATTTGTTATGAACTTGGGGGCGTCATATTTTGGGGGGGCCCACTTGTCCCCCCTCAGCACACCGATCCCCATCCCCCCAAGAGACTTGGTTTGCCTCCCCAGCGTTTGAAATAATAATTATATCAACAGTAAAATTCACTCCAAGGTGGGTTAGGTCAACCGCTGCAAAAAATAAATAAATAAATAAATAAACAAATAAATAAATAAATAAATATATAAAAATAAAAAACCGGGCTAAACAAAATCCAATAAAAACATCAAAGGTAAAAAGATTTACGCAACTTTCCCTCAGCAAAACTGGTCAAGTCAAGACCCAACCAGTTCACGAAGGTCAGATCTGATAGCGAAACAAAACTGCAGCAAAGAATCCAAAGCATTTACACGGACACGATTTCCTCGCACTTCCCAAATCAAAGAAAACGGGGGCGAAAAACGACACCTGGATTCAGGCCCTTTCCAAAGTTTAGTGATTTCGCTCTCGGTCCATGACCCACTTTTCCACCCCCATCCCCCTCAGAAGTTTATTTAAGATCTGTCCGTAAGATTTTGGGATACCTGACTCGGTGGCGAATAGATCAACATAAAACAAATAAGGCCAGGTAAAGGTAGGACTAGGTCTTAGCTCTGAGCCTTTCTCTTCCACAGGTTGTAGATCATATTGGTTTTACGAAACACTCTTAAAACGGCAACGGCATTCTTCGAGATATTTAAACATAAGTGCAAAAAGCATCAAATTTTTCAAGAAAGAGCCGTTTACGTCAGATTCTTGAAATAGAACATTATAAATGTTTCAAGAAAGCTCCTGTTCAATTTTCCAGGCAATTGGAAACGATATATCTCTCTATGTAACCAGGAAGAGACGGCCTGAAATCAGCTTTGTTTGGCCAGGAGAATTTCTGGAAATATTTACAGAGCGCATCCATCTGCAGCAACAGAAATGAACTTAATTTAAGCCGAGTTATCAGCCAAACACTCGAGAGGAGAAATTCTCCTTTTCCTCTTTTGTTTTTCTTTTCTCGTTTTGCTTCTTAACTCTTTGGACTTGAATAATGGGCTAATTCTGCGCCGACTTGAAAAGGCAGAGGGAATTCGCACACGTATATTGAACTGATACTATATATATAGAGTGTTCATTTCTAACTTTGGCGTGAGGGGTCGCACCTCCACTGTTAGGTATGCCATCGTCAGCGAAACTTGCAACAGACTTTATGACCGCTTGACGCGAGCGGCCATGGAGTCAAAATGTGTATGAATTTATATTCGAAATAAAATATCATCATCATCATCATCATCATTATTTCTATAGTAGATTCACATCAACCGTGCATTTGACTTCTAGGACAGTCCCTTACGACGCTCCTGATTAGCTGTTGATAAACCAGTCACAGGGCTGGAAACTCTCAGTCTCTCTCGAGAGTTCACATAGGCAGGATGTATGTTCCACCTCTGCTGAAAGACGTATCCCTCAGGAGAGGTGGAACATAGATCCTACCCATGTGAACTCTCGAGAGAGACTGAGAGTTTCCAGCCTTGTCATTGGCCTATCAACAGCCAATCACGAGCGTCGTAAGGCACTGGCCTAGACGTCAAATGCAGGGCTGATGTGAATCTACTATAGCAGACATAACGCCCATTATAATAAGATTGTCCTTTTTTACGCCCAAACGGCTGGTCCGATGGGCATGAAACTTGGCAAGGTTTTAGTGGGGACCCCTAAGATGGTTTATAATGAGGTTTCATCTTCTAACCCCCCACCCCCTAATGGGCGTTATGGGTGGAAAACCGTAACAGAAAATTCAAGCAAAACACTTTCCTGCACAGTAACCGTCGAAGTGACTCCTGGCGTGATTGAATGACAGACGGACGGACAGACATAACGCTCATTATATTGAGATTTTTATTATTATTATTATTATTATTATTAATTATTTATAAAAAAATGGGAACCGCAGAAATGAGTGTGATAAAGCAGTTCTTGCGTGCAGAAGGCCTTGACATGAGAGGGAATAAATCCCCAACTGTCCATCCGAGTGTGAAAGGGGAAAGCTAGACCGGAAAAGATATAAGGCCTGAAATAGAAAGAGAAACACTTCAAAGAAAAATTAAGCGAAAAGAAAGTAATAAGGAGTCGTGAAGGTAACCCGCTCAAAACTAACAAAAAATTGAATAATTATTTCACGAAATAATCAAGGATTATCTGGACATGATAAACTGGGAGCTGGGTTCCCACGATAGTCGCTGCCTGAATTTAGAATAAATTGGGAAAAATAGAGCTCCTCTTACATTACATTATACTACTATTCGTGTTTATAATCGTCTATAACAGTTTGCAACCTTGGGGGCGTGAGCAATTTACACGGGAGGAGTAAGCCTTTGTTAAAGATTGAAAATTCTCTAATTATATTCGTTATTCTCTTCACAAGAGTGAGGAACTCATATCTAAAAGTTTATGGGAAAATGCAAAAGTCTTTATTGCTCAGAAACCATATAACATAAGAGTAATGCAGTTTTTTGTAATGTTCTAAATTTCTTCAAGTTTACATTCAGAGCACTTCATTCTATAAAAAAAAAAAAATGCATTACTCTGTTACATGGTTTCTGAGCAATAAATACTTGTAATGGTACTGGGACTTTATGGACACCCTGTATGGTCTACTATTCTGGTCAGACTCGTTGGGCGCAACATGCTATGTAATTATTGACCTCCCTCCTTATCCTTCGAAACCCTTCTCTTTTTCTTTATTTTCCTTTTAATCTGGCAGGGAATTTTACTTCTAGATGCAAGGGAGGCCGTGGAGGGAAGGACCAACTCTTAGAAGGCCCGTGGTAACAAAAAGATTAAGAACTACTGGTCTATAATGAATGAAAAGTGCTCGCTACTTTCCAGAGGCCTGCAATGAACACACAGCCTTCTTCTCTGCGAGGAATAAACCGCAACCCTCTAAGATGGCATTCGCCCTTTCCAGCGCTGCATCTCATTTGAGTGATGGTGGTTCTCCCTCGCCATTTCAAACCTAATTTGAGGAATATGGGAGAAATGCAGGAGGGGCCGAGGGGAAAGAAGGGTATGCAGTGAGAGGAAACCCCTGTAGGTAGATGGATTTATAAATACAGGAGAGAGACCCTCTCTCTCTTTCTCTGGCTTTTATACTCCTACTCTCTTCTCTGCCTTATTCACCCACATAAACGTTTCTCGTTGAACGAGTGGGTTACGTGCTCGCCTACCGATTCAGTAGTCGCGAGTTCGAATCTCTGCTCCGCTAACGTGAAATCAGAGGAATTTATTTCTGGCGATTAGAAATTCATTTCTCGGTATAATGTGGTTCGGATCCCACAATAAGATGTAGGTCACGTTACTAGGTAACCAATTGATTCCTAGTAATGTAAAACTATCTAATCCTTCGGACCAGCCCCAGAAGAGCTGTTAACCTGCCCAGTGGTCTGGTAAAACTAAGATATACCTAATTTCTTTATTTAAAATTTTTTTTTTTTTTTTTTTTTAGGAGTCCAAAGAAGACAGGTATGCAACGGAAGTATGAAGAAGCGTAGAGGCAATGGTAGGTTTTTTTTTTTTTTCAATTCCCTCATTTTCCTCTTCGCCTATTATTTTTTTATCAGCAACCCTCCTCTTCCCTTTCCCGGGTTTAATCTGGCCTGGCTTTTATTTCGCATCGCAGAACCAATTACTTTATCTCTCGCAACGGGACTGATCACGTACTTTGGGAGCTCATGTACCTATATATATATATATATATATATATATAATATATATATTATAATATATATATATATATATATATAGTTAGCAGAACAAGAAATGCAAGACACAGATTAACTCCATTCATAAATAGAGTTATGACTTCATCTTATGGGATTTTCAGGCATCATTGGGACCCGTTATTTACCGCTTTCGCACGACTCATGATAAGGTTTGCAGCAATCATCGGAAATGGTCAAAGGTGCTTATAATATACCAACGACGTCTGTCATTCCTCGGCAATCACCCAACTTAGAATTTGAAATTTATTGACATTAACAAATATATGAACGAGAGTAATGGTCAAATTTGACGATGCAAACTACTTTGCAGTGTAATGTGCATATGACCTCGAGTTACATCTTGTGATTCGAGGGAAATATAACTAGCATATTTGGTAAGATGAAATAATGAGGTACATAGATCTAAAAGTTAATGGGAGACAACCATAGTTGCTTTAAGAAGCACCCAGTAGGCAAAGATGTTGGACAACAACACAAAGCAAAGGCAGCATGAATGGAGGAAAAGTACAAGACCAAAAAAGTGGGGTGCACTGATGGCCCTACCTCCCTACAGAATAGGAAAACTATAAGTCTTCCTAAACTCGTACATTCAACAGAAAGAGGTTTCCTTGCTTCTTCAACCGAACGAAATCAGCCTTGAGTGTTGACTAAGCAGGGAACAACCCAACGAGTTCGTTCTCGCAAGCGGGATCGAAAGTTCAGCCGAACGGAGAATTGTCTGAGAGCTCCCATGAGTAATGTCTCTTCGTTACCCCGTTTTCACGCGGATCGATTTCGCCAGGGAAGGAAGAAGGAGGAGGAGGAGGAGGAGGAGGAGGAGGAGGAGGAGGAGGAGGAGGAGGAGGAGGAGGAGGAGGAGGAGGAGGAGGAGGAGGCGGCGGCATCATAGCAGGAAGTGATTACCTTTCTGTTCGGCGGCAGGATGATTAAGATGGGTCCTGGATGAGAAATGCTGCTGTGGGATTAGTTGCATCTCGCCGTCCTGCGCAGATGAATGATAATGCCGGTGATTAACATCATGATGATGATGATGGTGGTGGTGGTGTGCTGATTTTCGCTTCTTTTTTTATCGCTCTCTCCCTCTCACTCTTTGCCCTGTTAAACTTCCACGTGATATTTTGCTCAATAATTACATTCGGTGATACTGCTGCTGCCTATTTGAAAAAGAGAGCTTTTGTTTTCTCTTAAGAAGAGTTTATCTTTTCAGTAAGAAGCAGTAGACCCACCTCTTACGAAAATAGGCCTAGCTTCTAAAGAGATATCGTTAACCTACTTCTTAATCTTCCTCTAAAATGAAGGGAGCCCGAGCTTCATCTTATGAAGTAGAGTAGACCTTTTCTAATAAGAAATAGTAGACCTGATTCTTAACGAGAGCTGCTTCTAATTGAGGGAAAACAGGCCGACTTCTTAAGGAGCAGAGTGGAACGCCTCATGAGGAGGAACAGACTGGCCTCTTAATACAGAATAAACCACACATTCTCACAAAATTGAGTAGACCTATCTCTAATCGGCAATTTCCAGCGTAAAATTTCTGTCGTATCTACGAAATAGAACGTTCATCTCATTCTGAAAACCGAGGATCATCGTTAACATTAACAGCAGAAAATGGGACGAATAAAAAACGCAATCGAGGTTGTAAATAGCTTACGTAACGGCCGAAATAATATGGAACGTGAGATAAAAAGTGGCGATCTTGCTTGTTTTAAAGGGGATGGTCTCCATTAAACTCTTCCACCGAGGAGTTCAAGCTGGATCAAACGGGTTCACGCGAGAGCGAGACTGGTCTTGAAACTTGAGAGGCGAACGGCGTATGTGCTTAGCAAAGGCAGCCACATTTTCTGCAGGGTATCTGTTCCTTTAAGACTTCGAGCTCTTCCTTCGTAAAAGAAAAAAAAAGCAAATGGTAGTAAAACGAAGAGCGTGAAAGGTTTTTTTTTATTTACTATGGTAATTTAATTACGTTTTCCTCGGTTCGTCAAAAAAAAAATAATAATAATAATAAAAAAAAGAAGTCATCGTCTCTTGTGCGAACGTTTATTTCGCGGATGTTATTTATTTTAAATAAATTGCGCGTTTTTCGTATCGTCGTTATCAAGAGGCGTGGTTTATGACGTCACTGGACCCAAGCAACCAATCAGGAATCAGTTTAAGCTATAAGTTGCTAATCGAGTCATTTACTGTGCTAGTGACCAACTGTTGCGCGTGGGTGTTAGATCCTTCTTAATTGTGATAGAAAATGACGTATTATTGTTGCCCCATTGCTATAACACAGCGGAAGGTAGGACTTGTAACTTTCCTTATTCAATGGAAAATCCTCAAAAGTAGTTATATGTACCTTTAAGGCATCGAAACCATATTGGGAGGCTTATAAATTACCAACAATCTAGGCCTACAGAAACTACTGAGGAGTCGGTAAATATTGATAAAAGGAGTCAATCTTTGGTAAAAAAAAAGAAAGAATAAAGAAATTATGCAAACGGCAGTCACAAAACTCAAGTAAAAATGGAGACTACTACTGTGACAGTCTAGCTCGGTAACTAACGTAACAGCTTACTTGTCCGTGGCCGGTAATAAAGTCACAGGAAAAAAATCACAATTTTGGCAAGGAAAAGTCACATTAATTTATTAATAAAACGTGAATAAAGGAAGACGGTAAATACCATAAACTTAAAAAAATGACAAATTTAAACGAAAACAACCGAGAAACCATAAATATTCCAGTCGGTCACTGACGAGGAATCTGGCCGCGGCAGTCGTCTTCAATTTTACCCAAATGTACATAGGCCGAGTAACGCGAAAACATAATCTACGTCTACACAAAATTGAAATAGGTCAGTAAGTCTCTTCACATTACCTTTCCTTCAGGAGGCGTCACAAGGCGGCTTCTTTTGGTATTTTGCGATGCCTTTCCGCCAAATGGCCCGTTAACCACACATACAAAGCCGTTTCGAGCGTAAACGCAGTTTCCTCCCTCCAAATGTTCCCGTATCACGGTAGCCTACATTCCCCAGGCCTGTTCAGTTTCTGTAGGAACTGTTACACCGTACATTTCCGACATTGCTTTCCATCTTACTGCAAACTTGTCAAAGCAGCCATCACAGCAGCTGTACCTAGGTAAACACTACCATCCTCGTCACCTTGGACCCAAACACTGGTGCGGACTGCGGAGATTGAGTTGCCAGGTTGCTCTCACCAAGATATGCCAAATGCCTCACAAAAATATCCCAAATTAAACCAAACTCCTCTAACACCTATATATTCCCGAAAAAACTATAAACAAAAGTAAGATTTATGCATTGCCATACAAATACTACAAATAAATTGTCGACTCACCAAATTTCTAAAATGGGACAGCAATAACATCACCAAAGTCTTCATTCGTATAGTCATCATTTGCACTTGGTGTTGTAGGTAGTGAGAGATGAACTACTAGATGTGGACGCTCCATCAGATGATCTATACATAGTCCCCCATTCAATAAACTCAGCATATTCTTTGTAACAATGAAGTTTTTGCAGCAGCTTCCACTGAAGTGCAATCTTGACTTTATTCTTATGATGGTTGACAGTAACTCGGTTGAAAGTTTACACCTCAGCATACTTTTCACGTTGAGTCAACGTATGAAAAGATCCGTTCAACAACTGCGTTAACTCAAAGGCAAACTGTATGCTGATAGTGCTGTAATTCCTAATTCCTCGAAACTGTTTTCTTTTCATTTAAGGAATTCTTGTACTTTCTCACCCCAGGCCAAAATGCTACTGGATCATCAGGGATAATTTTACCTTCAAATTCGTCCTTCCAGTTAACAATTATAAGCTTCTTATATTGGTTTGCTACTTTTTCCTTATCAGACTTGTGAATAGCCAAGCATTGTTTGGAAAAATCACTAAAGTCCCTCTTGAAATGACTCAAACACTCACAGGAATTAAAATGATTTAGAGGTGATTATGTCTAAATTTTCACTCACCCTTTTTTCCAACTGTGCATTAGCTTCTATCGAAAAATCTTTACATCTTGTTTTCATGGTATGTATGTCTTCTTGGCATAGCTGTGCCTTCTTAACTTTCTGCTCGAATTTTACTCCAGAGTCTATCTTTTCTAGTGGCAGTACATTTGATTCTGATGATCCTCCTACATATACTCTTATCAGGAGTGATTTGTGCAGCTGACGTAGATCCTCAAAAACTTTAGCAGGATCAGCATTTGTAGCTTGGAAAGCTGAATTTACTTTCTCTGAGTCTTGCATAATAGGTAACACAAATGTCAAATACAAAAAGTTTCGGCGATCAGCAAGCATTTCATTTAACACTCATGCATGATAATTTCTGTCCTTCTCATTTATGACAGAAAAGTAAGCTGTCAGCTCGTGCCATTGTGATAAAATGGAAAACTTATTTCCCCTTCACCAGCCAGCATGTTGTACTAGAGGTAATGAATTTAGTTGGATGAAAATGCTCATCATTCATTGCATTAAACACTGTCTGGAAGTCCTCCCTTCTTAGGGTGCTGAACTTGAACCAACGTGCGACTTCTACTAACAAGTAATCCAAATTCACGGGTAGTTTTTTGAAAGCATACTCGGCACAAAGAGCAAGGCTATGACATGTACACTTAATGAAAGTGATGCCAGGTGAAATATTCTTCAAACGAGACAATACAGAATTGTGGGCCCCACACACGTTACTTGCACCGTCAGAGGCGAATCCAATGCAGTTTGCTAAGTCCACTTTTATGTTAGCAAAGAATTCTCCTATTGCTTTAAATACACTTTCACCAGTAGCTGAAGTAATTTGCAACAAAGCAAGAAATTCTGTTTTCAAAATATTTTCCTTGGTTGAGTAGAACTTAACACAAAGACACAAGAACTTAGAAACTGTCACATCTGTAGTTTCATCTATAAGCAACGAAAACTTGACGTCTTTCAACTCTTCAGTAATTCCTCAAAGCAAGCGTTAGCAACATTTGAAACGAGCTTAGCACACTTTGTTCGATGTAGCCGGGTGTTTTCAAGCGTACTTTTCTTGCTGTACTCCTTGATTATTTCTGTAAAATGATCAACTGAGCGAACACTACTATGGCACGCAACTGCTACACTATATTTAATTTCAAACTCTTAATCGTGTTTTTTCAACAGATGTTCCGAAATATGAGTGAATTGCTTTTTCTTGTTTCTCCACTGCGTCACAATTCTTATAATATGCTTAGCTCCTTTCTCGTGTAGCACCAACACACTTTTTTTCATGGAGATTATAGTGATGTTGCAAACTTAGCAGTGACATGAATTATCTCTGGCTGTCAGCCACTTGAATTCCTTCTCCCATTCTTTATTGTATTTTCTTCCTTCATTGTATGAAGTCTTCCACTTTCCCATATCTGCTACAGCAGTCTATACTAGAGTATGCGAAAAAAACCGCCCTAAGCTTATATATATGTATATATATATATATATATATAATATATATATATATATATATATATATAAAAACACCACATATAGCAACTGAACTAGATACACACACACAGGCAAACGACTGGTCGTGTATGTACTATGGACTTGGGAACTCCTGTTTGGTATCGTGGCGGGAAACAAACACGAGTTATTCGTGTCTTGAATTCTATCCATCGCACTATTTGTACACGTTCGGCGTGATGCAATCACATTACCATTAGAAAGTTAAATAATTTTGTTTTTCCTCTAAGAATCAAAATATCTCTCATCCTTTTTAGCGTGAATTTAAGATAATTCATGAATAAAAGTAGCTTTTGAAATATGCCAAATAAGGTTTGGCATATTAAGAAAATTTTGCCAGCCAGACCAAAAATATGCCAAACTTGGCAACCCTGCGCTGTGCTGAGTCGGATTTCAACAGTCGTTTAAACGACGAAACAGTAGTTTAAACGACTAAAACTGCGGGTAACGTAAATATATAATTGTTAGCACGCAACTGCTTACTACCGATAACGACTACTTAAAACAATTAAACGATGCTGAAGAGATCCTTTTTAGATAATTTTTAAATTCAAAAATTTATAAATAAAAGTTCGTACATCAACTCTCTCTTCTTTAAGTGTAATCTTGGGCGTCCCAGTTCAATATACGCGTGCAAATTCCTTCTGCCTTTCCAAGTCGGCGCAGAATTAGCCCATTATTCAAGTCCAAAGAGTTAAGAAGCAAAACGAGAAAAGAGAAACAAAAGAGGAAAAGAAGAATTTCTCCTCTCGAGTGTTTGGCTGATAACTCGACTTTAACTAAGTTCATATATTAGGGCTGTTGCCTCGTATAATAAGGCGCCCTATGAGGTAATGTTAGACTTGCGATAATCTTACGCGAAGTCGGTTGGTTATGCACTTCCATATTCATTGGAGTGTCTTGGGGTTGTAGATCACTTACGAAGTCGGTATTATCTTCTTTGGTTATGACGACGATGTGTTAAACTCATGATGATTCGGCAATGATGTGAGGTTCTAGTAGAAACCACGAAGTACAAAAAATACTTATATTCTCTGAGATTACATGGTGAAGATCAAGTAGGATTGTACAGGTCTTTTAATGACGATAGCTTGATCGCTTCTGCCAACGATGATAGCTAATTCTATTCTGTCTCTTCTACATGATAAAGCTTAGGTAAAGAGATACAGGTCTGCCAATGATGATGTCTAACTCTATTCTGACTACCATCTCGGTTACAATCATAAAGGAAGCAGACAGTAGCTCGAACATATGAACATACATACAAAATGAGACACATTACTAATCACGTAGGCCATTTGAATTATAGGTCACGGTAGTTGTCTCAAGCAGGGAGCTTGGACTAATGTTTCAAAACAAATGAATGACTACAGGTGACGGCACGTCATCTTAGCCTACATACTTTATCGTCTCTGGTCTGATCACATTCCTGCAAGCAATCTGGTTGACCTCTTTAGTTTTAGTCTTTTATATATATGGAATAACATTCCTTATTTTTATTATGTAATCACTTACACACACACACACATATATAATTATATATATATATATAATATATATATATATATATATATATATATACATATATCATATATATATATATATATATATATGTATATATATAATATAAATTATGTATTATATATATATATATATATATATATATATATATATATATATATATATAATATATATATATATATATATGTGTGTGTGTGTGTGTGTCAATGCAGTGTCTATTACAAACTATTGGGGTTTGAAGTTGAACAGGAGGGTCCCTAATGACATTTTTACTGACAAATTAATGTTTTCAGGATCTTGGTATGGAAGGAACTACCCTGACACAATTTCCCGTGTGTTGTGAATTCCTTCATATTGTCCTAAGGTCTTCAGTCTACGATGGTAAGTACTTGTCCTTTGAACTTTTAAAAAGTATTTTGTGTGCTCATTGTTTGTGTTTCAGTGCCTATTCATGCTTGATTCATTGGAAAAGTTTTTAATATTGGAATGTGTGATTTCATGCACTAGTTATGGAGGACCGGAGTGAGAGATGGGTCCAGTTATTATGACATGCTTTATGACATGTGTTCTTCATCGAGAGTTTATGATGGCTTTTAGCATTTATGCTGTCGGTTCCTTTTTTGTTTCTCAAGAGTTGTTAGTTGTAAGGATTTGGATTTGTATAATTCGATAGATCTGTTCATGTCGAGTGAATGGGGTTAATGTATCGTGTGATGAGTGGTTTGCAGGTGTAATGTGGTTGCCTAGTGTTGGCTCACGTGGCTGAAGTCTTGTGAATATTTAGGAATTTAATGTTGTATGTAGGATTTGCAATGTATGTTTCGAAAGTTCGTTTGTAGGGTGGGGACACGAATGCTTTAAATTTCATTAGTGGGATGGCGGCGCAAGTGCCAAAAATTTCATTTGTAGGGTGGGGACGCAAGTGCCAAAATTTCATTTGTATGGCGGGGAAGGCGAATGCAAAAAGTTTCATTTTTAGGGGAAATGGGGGCGCAAAAAGCCAAAAAGTTCATTTGTAGGGTTAGGGGCAGGGGGCGAATACCAAAAGTTCGTTTGCAGGGCAGAGTTACAAATGTGAAAATAAAAGTTCGTTTGTAGGGCAAGGAGCGCGAAATACGAAGAAATCGTTTGTAGTGCCTGACAAAACACGAATGCTAAAATTTATTTGTAGTGGATGGCGGCGCAAGTCCCAAGATTTCATTTGTAGGGTGGGGGCACAAGTGCCAAAATTTCATTTGTAGGGCGGGGACGCAAGTGGCAAAAGTTCCGTTTGTAGGGCGGGGGACATGACGTTTTTTAATATTTCATTTTGTCGGGATTGGCGGCGCAAGTGCCAAAAAATTTCATTTATTGTAGGGGGTGGGGCACAAGTGCCGAAAAATTTTATTTGGTAGGGCCCGCGGACCACAATTGCCCCAAAAGTTCATTTGTTTTGTAGGCCAAGGCGGGGGCGCAAATTCCAAAACGTTTTTCGTTTTGTATTGGGCGGGGGCGCGAATGCCAAAAGGCAGGGCAGGGCCATGAATGCCAAAAGTTTGTTTGTAGGGCAGGGGCATGAATGTGAAAAGTTCGTTTTTGTAGGGGCGGGGGGCTGGGGGGCGTGAATGCCAAAAGTTCATTTGTAGGGCGGGGGGGGGGGCGAATGCCAAAATTTCATTTGTAAGGTGGGGGCACGAATGTCAAAAGTTTGTTTGTTAGGGCGGGGGTGCGAATGGCAAAATTTCATTTGTAGGGCTGGGGAACGACGAATGCCAAAATTTCTTTTGTAGGGCGGGGGCGTGAATGCCAAAATTTCATTTGTAGGGCGGCGGGCGCGTATGCCAAAGTTTGTTTGAAGGGCGAGGGTGCAAATGCCAAAAGTTCGTGTTAGGGCTGGGACGCGAATGCTAAAAGTTCGTTTGTAGGGCGTGAGCGCGAATGCCAAAATTTCATTTGTAAGGGCGGGGGCGCGAAATGCCAAAATTTCATTTTTTTATAGGGCGGGGGGGGAGGGCGGGAAATGCCAAAATTTCATTTGTAGGGCGGGGGCGCGAATGCCAAAATTTCATTTGTAGGGCGGGGGACGCGAATGCCAAAATTTCATTTGTAGGGTGGGGGCGCGAATGCCAAAATTTCATTTGAAGGGCGGGGGCATGAATGCCAAAAGTTCGTTTATAGGGCGGGGGTGCGAATGCCAAAAGTTCATTTATAGGGCGGGGCCACGAATGCCAAAATTTCATTTGTAGGGCGGGGACACAAATGCCAAAATTTCATTTGTAGGGCAGGGGCATGAATGACTAAAGTTCGTTTGTAGGCTGGAGGCGCAAATGCTAAAATTTCATTTGTAGGGCGGAAGCGCGAATGCCAAAAGTTAGTTTTTAGGGCGGGGGGCGCGAATGCCAAAATTTCATTAGTAGTGCACGGACGCGAAAGCCAAAAGTTTGTTTGTAGGGCAGGGGCGCAAATGCCAAGAGTTCGTTTGTAGGGTGGGGGCGCGAATGCTGAAAGTTCGTTTGTAGGGCGGGGCACGAATGCCAAAATTTAATTTGTAGGCCGGGGACGCGAATGCCAAAAGTTCGTTTGTAGGGTGGGGGCGCGAATGCCAAAAGTTCATTTGTAGGGCGGGGACGCGAATGCGAAAAGTTTGTTTGTAGGGCGGGGGCGCGAATGTCAAAAGTTCATTTGTAGGGTGGGGGCGCGAATGCCAAAAGTTCGTTTGTAGGGCGGAGGTGCGAATGCCAAAAGTATGTTTGTAGGGCAGAGGCGCGAATGCGAAAAATTCGTTTGTAGGGCGGGAGGGCGAATGCAAAAAATTCGTTTGTAGGGCGGGAGCGCGAATGTGAAAAGTTCATTTGAAGGTTGGGAGCGCGAATGCGAAAAGTTAGTTTGTAGGGCGGGAGTGCGAATGCGAAAAGTTTGTTTGTAGGTCGGGAGCACGAATGCAAAAAGTTCGTTTGTAGGGCGGGAGCACGTATGCCAAAATTTAATTTGTAGGGCGGGGACGTGAATGGCAAAAGTTTGTTTGTAGGGTAGGGACGCGAAGGCCAAAAGTTCATTTGTAAGGCGGGGACACAAATGCTAAAAGGTCATTTGTAGGGCGGGGGCATGAATGCCAAAATTTCATTTGTAGGGCGGGGCCGTGAATGCCAAAAGTTCGTTTGTAGGGCAGCGGCGCAAATGCCAAAATTTCAATTGTAGGGCGAGGACGGGAATGCTGAAATTTCATTTGTAGGGCCTGGGTGCGAATGCCAAAATTTTATTTGTAGGGCGGGGGAGCAAATGCCAAAAGTTCATTTGTAGGGCAGGGGCGTGAATGCCAATAGTTTGTTTGTAGGGCAGGGACGCGAATGCCAAAAGTTCGTTTGTAGGGCATGGACAGGAATGCCAAAATTTAATTTGTTGGGCCTGGGCGCGAATGCCAAAATTTCCATTGTAGGGCGGGGGAGCGAATACCAAAAGTTCGTTTGTAGAGCAGGGACGTGAATGCCAAAAGTTCGTTTGTAGGGTGGGGACGTGAATGCCAAAAGTTCGTTTGTAGGGCATGGACGCGAATGCCAATAGTTCGTTTGTAGGGTTGGGCTTTGTAGGGCTGGGGCGCAAATGCCAAATTTCATTTGTAGGGCGGGGACGAGAATGCTAAAATTTCATTTGTAGGGCCTGGGCGCGAATGCCAAAATTTCATTTGTAGGGCGGGGACGGGAATGCTAAAATTTCATTTGTAGGGCCTGAGCGCGAATGCCAAAATTTAATTTGTAGGCCGGGGACATGAATGCCAAAATTTCATTTGTAGGGCGGGGGTTTGAATACCAAAAGTTCGTTTGTAGGGCGGGGACGTGAATGCCAAAAGTTCGTTTGTAGGGCAAGGACGCGAATGCCAAAAGTTCGTTTGTGGGGGGGCGGCGAATGCCAAAAGTTCGTTTGTAGTGCTGGGGCGCACATGCCAAAATTTCCTTTGTAGGGCTGGGACGGGAATGCTAAAATTTCATTTGTAGGGCCTGGGCACGAATGCCATAAATTTCATTTGTAGGGCGGGGGAGCAAATGCCAAAAGTTCGTTTGTAGGGCATGGACGCGAATGCCAAAAGTTCGTTTGTGGGGGTGTGGCGAATGCCAAAAGTTCGTTTGTAGGGCTGGGGCGCAAATGCCAAAATTTCATTTGTAGGGCTGGGACGGGAATGCTAAAATTTCATTTGTAGGGCCTGGGCGCGAATGACAAAATTTAATTTGTAGGACGAGGACACGAATGCCAAAAGTTCTTTGTAGGGCGGGGGCGTGAAATGAACAAAAAATTTTTAATTTGTAAAGGGCCCCGGGGGGAAAACAGAATGGCCAAAAAGATTTCGTGTTTTTGTACGGCCCGGGGCGTGGAAAATGCCACCCCAAAATTTCATTTATAGAGCAGGGACGCGAAAGCCAAAAGTTCGTTTGTTGGGCGGGGGTGCGAATGTAAAAAGTTCATTTGTGAGGCGGGGGCGCGAATGGCAAAAGTTTGTTTGTAGGGCAGGGGTGTGGATGTCAAAAGTTCATTTGTAGGGCAGGGGCGCGATTGCCAAAATTTCATTTTTAGTGGGGGGACGCAAATGCCAAAAGTTCGTATGCAGGGCGGGGGCACAAATGCCAAACGTTCATTTGTAGGGCGGGGATGCGAATGCCAAGTTTGATTTGTAAGGCGGGGGCGGGAATGCCAGAAGTTCGTTTGTAGGGCGGGGGCGCGAATGCCAAAAGTTAGTTTGTAGGGCAGGGGTGCGAATGCCAAAATTTCATTTGTAGGGCGGGGACACGAAAGACAAAAGTTCGTTTGTAGGTCAGGGGTGCGAATGCCAAAATTTAATTTGTAGGCCAGGGACGCGAATGCCAAAAGTTCGTTTGTAGGGCGCGGGCGCAAATGCCAAAATTTCATTTGTAGGGCGGGGGTTTGAATACCAAAAGTTCGTTTGTAGGGCGGAGACGCGAATGCCAAAAGTTCGTTTGTAGGGCATGGACGCGAATGCCAAAAGTTCGTTTGCGGGGGGGCGGCGAATGCCAAAAGTTCGTTTTGTAGGGCTGGGGCGCAAATGCCCAAAATTTAATTTGTAGGGCGGGGGACGGGAATGCTAAAATTTCATTTGTAGGGTCTAGGCCCGCGAATGCCAAAAAATTTTCATTGCTTAGGGCGGGGGAGCAAATGCCAAAAGTTCGTTTGTAGGGCGGGGACGCGAATGCCAAAAGTTCTTTGTAGGGCGGGGGCGCGAATGACAAAATTTAATTTGTAGGGCGGGGACACGAATGCCAAAAGTTCGTTTGTACGGCGGGGGCGTGAATGCCAAGTTTGTTTGTAGGGCGGGGGCGCGAATGCCAAGTTTGTTTGTAGGGCGGGGGCGCGTATGCCAAAATTTCATTTGTAGGGCGGGGACGCGAATGCCGAAATTTAATTTGTTGTGCAGGGGCACGAATGCCAAAAGTTTGTTTGTAGGGTGGGGGGTGCGAATGCCAAAATTTCATTTGTAGGGCGGGGGAACGAATGCCAAAAGTTCGTTTGGATGGTGGGGGCGTGAATGCTACTAATAAAATTTCATTTAAGAAAGGGCCAGGGACAAAAAGCGCAAAAGTTCCCAAAAGTTGATTTGTAAGGGCAGGGGCGCAAAATGAACCAAATAAAAATCTTCATTTGTTGGGCGGGGGCGCGAATGTAAAAAGTTCATTTGTGGGTGGGGGCGGGGGCGCGAATGACAAAATTTAATTTGTAGGGCGGGGACACGAATCTAAAAGTGCTCGTGTAGGGCGGAGACGCGAATGCCAAAGTTCGTTTGTAGGGCATGGACGCGAATGCCAAAAGTTCGTTCGCTTTTGCGGGGGGGCGGCGAATGCCAAAAGTTCGTTTGTAGGGCTGGGGCGCAAATGCCAAAATTTAATTTGTAGGGCAGGGACGGGAATGCTAAAATTTCATTTGTAGGGTCTAGGCGCGAATGCCAAAATTTCATTTGTAGGGCGGGGGAGCAAATGCCAAAAGTTCGTTTGTAGGGCGGGGACGCGAATGCCAAAAGTTCTTTGTAGGGCGGGGGCGCGAATGACAAAATTTAATTTGTAGGGCGGGGACACGAATGCAAAAGTTCGTTTGTACGGCGGGGGCAACGGTGGTATGATGCCAAGTTTGTTTTGTAGGGCGGGGGCGCGAAAGGCCAAGTTTGTTTTAGGGCGGGGGGCGCGTATGCCAAAAATTTCATTTTGTAGGGGGGGGCGGGTGGGGACGCGAATGCCGAAATTTAATTTGTTGTGCAGGGGCACGAATGCCAAAAGTTTGTTTGTAGGGTGGGGGCGCGAATGCCAAAATTTCATTTGTAGGGCGGGGGAACGAATGCCAAAAGTTCGTTTGGATGGCGGGGGCGTGAATGCTAAAATTTCATTTAAAGGGCAGGGACGCGAAAGCCAAAAGTTCGTTTGTAGGGCGGGGGCGCAAATGCCAAAACTTCATTTGTTGGGCGGGGGCGCGAATGTAAAAAGTTCATTTGTGGGGCGGGGGCGCAAATGGCAAAAGTTTGTTTGTAGGGCGGGGGCGCGGATGTCAAAAGTTCATTTGTAGGGCGGGGGCGCGATTGCCAAAATTTCATTTTTAGTGGGGGATGCAAATGCCAAAAGTTCGTATGCAGGGCGGGGGGAAGGGGGCACAAATGCCAAACGTTCATTTGTAGGGCGGGGATGGCGAACTGCCAAGTTTGTTTGTAAGGCGGGGGCGGGAATGCCAGAAGTTCGTTTGTAGGGCGGGGGCGCGAATGCCAAAAGTTAGTTTGTAGAGCAGGGGTGCGAATGCCAAAATTTAATTTGTAGGCCAGGGACGCGAATGCCAAAATTTCATTTGTAGGGTGGGGGCGCGAATGCCAAAATTTCCTTTGTAGGGAGGGGACACAAATGCCAGAAGTTCGTTTGTAGGGCGGGGGCGCAAAAGCCAAGTTTGTTTGTAGGGCGGGGGCGCGAATGCCAAAATTTCATTTGTAGGGCGGGGACGCGAATGCCAAAAGTTTGTTTGTAGGGCGGGGGTGTGAATGCCAAAAGTTCATTTGTAGGCCGGGGACGTGAAAGCCAAAAGTTCGTTTGTAGGGCGGGGGCGCGAATGCCAAAATTTCATTTGTGGGGCGGGGATGCGAATGCCAAAAGTTTGTTTATAGGGCGGGGGCGCAAATGCCAAAATTTCATTTGTAGGCCGGGGACGCGAATGCCAAAAGTTCGTTTGTAGGGCAGAGACGCAAATGCCAAAATTTAATTTGTAGGCCGGGGAGACGAATGCCAAAAGTTCGTTTGTAGGGCGGGGACGCGAATGCCAAAATTTTCTTTGTAGGGCGGGGGCGCGAATGCCAAAATTTCATTTGTAGGGCGGGGACACGAATGCCAAAAGTCCGTTTGTAGGGGGGGGGACTCGAATGCCAAAAGCTCGTTTGTAGGGCGGGGGCGCGAATATCAAAAGTTCGTTTGTAGGGCGGGGACGCAAGTGCCAAAAGTTCGTTTGTAGGGCGGGGGCACGAATGCCAAAAGTTCCTTTGTAGGGCGGGGACGCGAATGCCAAAAGTTCATTTATAGGGCAGGGGCGCGAATGCCAAAAGTTCCTTTGTAGGGCGGGGGTGCGAATGCCAAAATTTCATTTGTAGGGCGGGGACGTGAATGCCAAAAATTCGTTTGTAGGGTAGTGGCGCGAATGCCAAAATTTCATTTGTGGGGCGGGGATGCGAATGCCAAAAGTTTGTTTATAGGGCGGGGCGCAAATGCCAAAATTTCATTTGTAGGCCGGGGATGCGAATGCCAAAAGTTCGTTTGTAGGGCGGGGGCGCGAATGCCAAAATTTCATTTGTAGGCCGGGGAGACGAATGCCAAAAGTTTGTTTGTATGGCGGGGGTGCGAATGCCAAAATTTCATTTGTAGGGCGGGGGCCCGAATGCCAAAATTTCATTTGTAGGGCGAGGACACAAATGCCAAAAGTCCCTTTGTAGGGGGGGGACACGAATGCCAAAAGTTCGTTTGTAGGGCGGGGATGCGAGTGCCAAAAGTTCGTTTGTAGGGCGGGGACGCGAGTGCCAAAGTTCGTTTGTAGGGGGGAGGGGGGGGGGGGGGGCACGAGTGCCAAAAGTTCATTTGTAGGGCGGGGACGCGAGTACCAAAAGTTCGTTTGTAGGGCGGGGGCACGAATGCCAAAAGCTCCTTTGTAGGGCTGGGACGCGAATGCCAAAAGTTCATATGTAGGGCGGGGGAGCGAATGCCAAAAGTTTGTTTGTAGGGCAGAGGCGCAAATGCCAAAAGTTCCTTTGTAGGGCAGGGGTGCGAATGCCAAAATTTAATTTGTAGGGCGGGGACGCGAACGCCAAAAGTTTCTTTTGTAGGGCTGGGGCGCGAATGTCAGAAGTTCCTTTGTTTAGGGCGTTAGGGCGGGGGGCGCGAATGCCAAAATTTCATTTGTAGGGCAGGGACGTGAATGCCAAAAGTTCGTTTGTAGGGAAGGGGCACGAATGCCAAAAGTTCATTTGTAGGACGAGGACGTGAATGCCAAACGTTCGTTTGTAAGGCGGGGGCGCGAATGCCAAAAGTTCGTTTGTACGGCAGGGGCGCAAATACAAAAGTTCCTTGTAGGGTTCGGGGGGTGAATGAAAATGCAAAATTTAATTTGTAGGATGGGGGCGCGAATGCCAGAAGTTCATTTGTAGGGCGGTGGCGCGAATGCCAAAATTTCATTTGTAGGGCGGGGTTGCGAATGCTAAAATTTCATTTGTAGGGCGGGGACGCGAATGCCAAAAGTTCGTTTGTAGGGCGGGGGTGCGAATGCCAAAAGTTTATTTGTATGGTGAGGGCGCAAATGCCAAAAT
>NC_087221.1:52599503-52632003 GCF_015104395.2 Macrobrachium nipponense
ATTGTAAAAATGAGTCGCTATGATGCCTATCTTTAAACAAAACAAAAGTGTCATCTACATACCTTCGGTAAAAAAGTGTGGTTTAAAAGACGGAGGGCAATTGTCCAGCAGTTCCCTTTCAAATTTGAGCATAAAAATATTGGCGAATGTACAACTTAGGGGATTCCCCATACCTACACCCTCTATTTGCAAATAAACCTGTCCATTAAAAATGAAAGCAGTGTCCCGCACTGCTAATTCTAACAATTTTCCTAACAAAATCATCCACGTTTAAAGCCACTATATGTAGTATCGTCTTCTGTAAAAATAGTATCTAAAATAAAGCTGATGGTTTCCTCCACAGGTATATTAGTGAAAAGTGCTTCAACGTCGAAGCTTGCCATGGTTAGGTCAGAGTCCTGGCATAAAATACTGTTCTTAAAATCAAGAGAATTGGTTAGATTATATTCATTTTTAAAATGATTCTCTAATAGAGGTGTCAAGAATTTAGCTATTTTGGTAACCTGGTGTAGTATAGGATGAAAGGATGGGTCTCATAGGATACCCTCCTTTGTGTATTTTTGGTAGGCCATACATAACACCCAATGAAGAACCTGTTACATAAAGATTTTCGTAAGTTGTTTGATCTATCGTTTTATTATCTTCAACGTTTTCAAGAACCGGTTTATTCTGTCCTCGTTTTTAAAAATTAGTTTGTAGTCAATGTCACCCATGTTTCTAAACTTGGTAGCGTCTTTCAGAATGTTTCCATTTTGTGAATATACTCTGATTTTTATTTCATTATGACGGTTCCCTTGCCTTTATACAGGTTTAGAAAAAATGAGATTGCCGTTTTTCCTTTAGTTTCTTTTTAAGGATACCAAGGTCACGTTTATTAAAAAATGGTGCCCATCTTGGTTTTAGTTGTTAAAATTGATATGGGCAAATGTGGACAGGTCGTTTTGAAACTTCGAAAGGTCAGTATTCAGGGCTAAGTTTTTTAATTTTGAAAACAAAATTTCAAATGGTAGAAAATATTCATAATATGAAGGTGTGTAAACCGGCAAGCAAAAATCCAGGCCTAAAGATAAAAGGAATTCCTCTCTCTTGGTTAAATTGTAATCAGATAGGTTAAATACTACCTTATTCCCTCCTTCATTGAATTTAGGTGTAATGATGCCTAGTTTCTGAAGCTTGTTATTATGCGTGTTTTTTATTTCATCAATGTAGTGGTTAAGGTGTTTAGTCAGTAAGCAATTGAATATAATCAAATCAATAAGTGTAAAGTTTCTAACAATTTCATTGTGCAAAGGTTGAACGGCATTTTCATGTTTCTTAATTAGCTTTTCTTTTTCACAAATCTCCAAGTTTAACAAAGTAGTTGTGGAATCAGAATAAAACCTGGTATTATACAAAGATTGTCTATACAATTTGAACTTCACAAAATTCGGCACAACACGGTTAAGGCTACAGTACTGTAGAAACTCTAGGTCAAGCTTGGCCTTGGACAACTTTTTCAATGTGTTTTCAAATTTGCGACATTTCTGCAGCAAATATCTGTTGTATCTTTTCACTATTAGGTCCCGAAAATGTACTAATCCTCTCGATCTAAGTCGCACCAGAAAGAGCAGGGCAAACATCCAGGAAAACATCGTGGATCTGAAGGGATAGGCGACTCAGTTCCAAGAACACGGCAACACAGACTCCACTACGTATCTTCCTCAAAGAAAAATCCACATAAAAATATGATGGCCATTGAAACAGGCGAGGTTTACACAACGTAGATCCTCATGTTCACAACAAGATATTCTTCATCACTGGTGGGCTAATCCTCGATGAAATAGGTACGGGGATACGGAAGGACATGGCACATTACATGATTCTTTATTCATATTATGAATATTTTCTACCATTTGAAATTTTGTTTTCAAAATTAAAAAACTTAGCCCTGAATACTGACCATTTGCGAAGTTCAAAACGACCTGTCCACATTTGCCATATCAATTTTAACAAACTAAAACCAAGATGGGCACATTTTTAATAAACGTGACCTTGGTATCCTTAAGAAACTAAAGGAAAACGGCAATCTCATTTTTCTAAACCTGATAAAGGCAAGGGAACCGTCATAATGAATAAAACAGAGTATATTCACAAAAATGGAAACAATTCTGAAAGACGCTACCAAGTTTAGAAACATGGGTGACATTGACTACAAACTAATTTTTAAAAACGAGGACAGAATAAACCGGTTCTTGAAAACGTTGAAAGATAATAAAACGATAGATCAAACAACTTACGAAAATCTTTATGTAACAGGTTCTTCATTGGGTGTTATGTATGGCCTACCAAAAATACACAAGGAGGGTATCCCTATGAGACCCATCCTTTCATCCTATACTACACCAGGTTACAAAATAGCTAAATTCTTGACACCTCTATTAGAGAATCATTTTAAAAATGAATATAATCTAACCAACTCTCTTGATTTTAAGAACAGTATTTTATGCCAGGACTCTGACCTAACCATGGCAAGCTTCGACGTTGAAGCACTTTTCACTAATATACCTTGTGGAGGAAACCATCAGCTTTATTTTAGATACTATTTTTTACAGAAGACGATACTACATATAGTGGCTTTAAACGTGATGATTTTAGGAAATTGTTAGAATTAGCAGTGCGGGACATGCTTTCATTTTTAATGGACAGGTTTATTTGCAAATAGAGGGGTGTAGGTATGGGAATCCCCTAAGTTGTACATTCGCCAATATTTTTTATGCTCAAATTTGAAAGGGAACTGCTGGACAATTGCCCTCCGTCTTTTAAAACCACACTTTTTTACCGAAGGTATGTAGATGACACTTTTGTTTTGTTTAAAGATAGGCATCATAGCGACTCATTTTTACAATATGCTAACTCCAAACATCAAAATATTAAATTTACCTGTGAATTAGAAGAAAATGAACAATTAGCATTTTTAGATACAATGGTAGTTCGTAAAGATAACTGTTTTAAACATAGGAATCTACAGGAAACCTACCTTACCGGTCTTGGCTTGAATTTCTACAGTTTTTGTTTTTATAATTTAAATTAAATTCTTTATCAACGCTCCAACAGGGCTATAAACCTAACATCAAGTTGGAAATTATTCCATGACGAAATAATATTTCTTGAGGGATTTTTCAAAAGCAATTGTTACCATCGGGGTTATTTTTCAAATACGTCAAAAATACCATCAATAACTTTTTTCATCCACGTAGTCCAGTCCATTTAGCACAGAAATTTAGATACTATATAAAATACCTTATATACATGATAGGAAGTTTTTGCCCTCCCTTAAGAAAATTTTAGACCGCCATTATCCAGCAGTTGATACCAGATTCACTTGCATAAATCCTAGAAATATTGGTAGCTTCCTAAAACACAAAGAGAAATTGCCCTCCTTGATGCAATCCGGTGTAGTGTATATTTATTTAATTGCTGCCGATGTAATCAGCAGACCTACGTAGGAAGTACGCGCCGGTTGCTCAAAGTGAGATGTGATGCTCATAGAGGTGTAAGTTACCGAACGGGCAGCAAATTATCCACCCCTGAACAATCAAAATATTAGGAATCACGCCAGAATCTGTAGGGCAGAGATAGATTATAACAACTTTAAGGTCATTATGACGTCACCATATGAACACCACCTCCTCGTTCTTGAAAGTTTGGCAATTAAGAAACTGGTACCTTCACTTAACAACCATACTACCTCAGTACCTTTGTATATAGCATAAAGACACGTCACTTTGTTCTTTGCCTCTTCTTGACTTTTTTTCCACCGTCCTGACACGGAACGGCGGGACTCTGCTTGAGCAAGGTATTTTCCTCATTTTAATATTTTTGTATATTTTTATATATATACATATATTCTGTTTAATGTTTTTATTCGTAATTTTACTTAGAAATATTTTAAATTTTTTTTTTTATGATTTTACATTTCCTTTTCTTGAATATGTTATGTATTGATGTAATACTCATTCTTTGAGATTTTTTAATTCGTAATTTTACTTAGAAATACTTTAATTTATAATAATTTTACGTTAACTCCTAATTGTTTGGTAATGATGTAATATTTATTTCTTGCCTTTAGCCTGAAGATGGGACTTTGTCTCGAAACGTCGTAGCAATAAAGAATCATGTAATGTGCCATGTCCTTCCGTATCCCCGTACCTATATTATATATATATAATATATATATATATATATATATATATATATATATAGGTATATATATATATATATATATATATATATATATATAAATTTATTAATCAAGATATGGTGGTATTAAAGGAGTATATACATATAGTACATACATACATACATGCCATATATATATATATATATATATATATTATATAATTATATATATATATTGTATATATACATACATACATACACACACACACACACACACACACACACACACACGGCTGATGAGGTCTACTGATCAAGTAGACGAAAGCTCCTGTCTTTTATTTTTGTATTCTTTTTTAATACACAGTTTTAAACAGTAAGTGGGGAACTGTTATTGAACTTTCATATATATAGATATATATAGTAGTAATTATATAGATATATATATAGATAATAATTATATATAGATTAATTTATACACGTTTGCGTGCAATATATATTGTATATGTCTATGTGACCTGAAATTCTTGAAATCAAAAGTAATGTGGGGATTAAATTCATAAGTACAAATGCTTCATCAAAGTGGAAATTAGGCAGGGTAAGTATATCTGATACTTTATCAGAATCTGTTGAAATTCTTAGACATAACAAAAAAAATGCAAGGAACAGATAATCATCCACTACAAAATTTTCATGAGAATTAAGTAATTACCCAGAGTAAGGGTCCCCTCCCCCACAAAAAAAAAAAAAAAAAAAGTATTGATACAAGCTGCCAAAATTTACAAGTGACTTCTGAACCAAATAATACAACCATTTGCCAAAAACAAATAAATAAATACATTCTAAAAATTCGTCGGGAATAAAGAATTAAAAACCAGCTCTGATCCAGGCCTGACCTGAGACAAGACTGGAAGAGAGAGAAAAAATCAATGAATGGTTGGGATTAGATGAGATGCGCGCGATAAATGTGCTTTCCAATTTGCTCGGTTTTGTCTGGTTCTCCGGAAAAATGCCCAGAGAGAGAGAGAGATGAGGACGAGAGAGAGAGACGAGAGAGAGAGAGAGAGAGAGAGAGAGGAGGAGGAATGAATGTGAAATACCTTCAAGTTTATGACGAAACCTGTGGATTTTCCACATCGTTGCTGTTAATCTGGCTACTCTGCTGGGCAATCATCTAGCGTAAATTTAGAATGATATTCAGTATCTAAATGTACAATTGCTATGCTGAAACAGCCACACGTGTATATAAGTTGTAAATAAGTTCATATATACATTTCCATTTACATCATTTGCAATTAGTAACGTACACGTGAATTCGTGTGTATTTTGCACCAACATAATTATCCCTCTGGTTTAAAAAAAACACCAGCCATTAAAGTTTTAACTTGATGGCTGTTACACCCGAGTAATGCTGCTAGTTAGGATGGTAATTTGTCATAAATCAAATTGCGAAATTAAAAAAAAATGTAAAAAAATGTTTACGGTGTTAGTTGTGTATGAGAAAGGCAAGAATGAACCTTCGTACTGCTACTCTGCTCTAGCTAAAGAGCCAAATACTCAAGTCATGAAGTGAATAAGAGACAGTGATGATAATACTTATCTAATCAAAAGAGAATTGTTCCTGTACTTACTAAAATTATTCAAGTTGCTGTCCTGCGCTCAAGGTATGAGAGCAGTTGTGCTCTTATTAAACTATTTCATCAAGATAATCCGTATAACGCATACTTGGGCATCGTAGGTTCGTTAAACGACTTTTAACTCGGTCAAGTAGCGTCGTTTCGGCTCGCGAGTTGCAATGTAGGTGGGAATGAAAATAAATCTAATCTAAACAAGGATCAGAATTTCCAACGCAGCAGCGGGATGTAAAGATTGGAGAGAGAGAGAGAGAGAGAGAGAGAGAGAGAGAGAGAGAGAGAGAGAGAGAGAGAGAGAGAGAAATACGTTTATTGAGAACAAAAGATAGAAGTACGTACAATTAATGGAGATGAAAAAAAAAAAAAAAAAATCAGTCTAAAGAAGGAAACGTGTAGGAGAATCAGACGAATTCGAGTTATGATAATGAATTTGCAAGAGTATAAAAAAAATTCACTTGACGGGTTTGAGTTGTTATTCATAAATATATGTTTGTTAGAAGCCCTAAACCAACGAATTTGGCATTCGCGCCCCACCCTACAAAAGAACTTTTCACATTCACACCTCCGGCCTACAGACGAACTTTTCGCATTCGCGCCTCCGCCCTGTAAAGGAACATTTGGCATTCGCGCCTCCGCCCTAAAAAAGAAATTTTCGCATTTGCACCTCCGCCCTACAAATAAACTTTTTGCCTTCATGCTCCCACCCTACAAACGAACTTTTTGCATTTGCACTCCCGCCATACAAACGAACTTTTCGCATTCGCGCTCCTGCCCTACACAAATGAACTTTTCTGCATTCAAGATCCCGACCTACAAACAACGAAACTTTTCGCATTTGCGCTCCCGCCCTACAAACGAACTTTTCACATTCGCGCCTCCGACCTACAAACAAACTTTCTTTTTTGCATTCGCCGCTCCTGCCCTACAAATGAACTTTTCGCATTTCACGCTCCCAACCTACAAACGATCTTTTGCATTCTCGCTCCCGCCCTACAAAAACGCCCCCCCCCCCCCCCCCCCCAACTTTTCGCATTTCCGCTCCCAACCTACAAAAACGAACTTTGCACATTTTCGCGCTCCCAAAGACCCTACAAACAAACTTTTGATCGCGCTTCTGCCCTACAAAGAACTTTTGCATTCACGCTCCCAACCTACAAACGAACTTTTCGGCAATTCGCCCGCTCACCGACCAACAAACGATCTTTTTGCATTCGCGCTCCCAGCCTACAAACGAACTTTTCGCATTCGCGCTCCCGACCTACAAACGAACTTTTTGCATTCGCGCTCCAGCCCTACAAACGAACTTTTCGCATTCGCGCTCCCGCCCTACAAACAAGTTTTTCGTATTCGCCCCCACCCGACAAACGAACTTTTGGCATTCGCATCCCTACACTACAAACGAACTTTTGACATTCGCGCCCCCGCCCTACAAACAAACTTTTGACATTCGCGCCCCCGCCCTACAAACAAACTTTTGACATTCGCGCCCCCGCCCTACAAACAAACTTTTGACATTTGCGCCCTCGCCCTACAAACAAACTTTTGACATTCGAGTCCCCGCCCTACAAACAAACTTTTGACATTCGAGTCCCCGCCCTACAAATAAACTTTTGGCATCTGCTTCCCTGCTGTACAAACGAATTTTTCACATTCGCGCCCCCGACCTACAAACGAACTTTAGGTATTCGCTCCCTGCCTACAAAAAACCGAACTAATTGTGGCCTTTTGTGTCCCCACCCTACAATGAAATTTTGGCATTCGCACCCCCGCCCTACAAATGAACTTTTGGCATTTGATTCCACACCCTACAAATAAATTTTGAAATTTTGGCATTCACACCCCCGCCCTACAAACAAACTTTTGGCATTCGCTTTCCCCAGCCTTCAAATTAAATTTGGTATTTGCAACCCAGCCCCCCACAAACAAACTTTTGGTTTTAGCGTCCCCGCCCTACAAATGAAATTTTGGCATTCCCGCCCCCGCCCTACAAACTTTTGGAATTCGTTGTCCCCACCATACAATTAAATTAAATTTTGCATTCGCACCCCCACCCTACAAACGAACTTTTGCATTCGCGTCCCCACCTACAAATGAAATTTTGGCATTCGCACCCCCACCCTACATAAATATATATAAGATATATATGATATATATAATATATATATATAATATATATTATATATATATATATATATATATATATATATATGTATATGTATATACTCCTTTAATATACCAACCATATCTTCATTAATAAATTCATTTGGAAACAGACCACGAAATTTACTCAGACTACACAGTAGAATCAATGCAGTCACCCTACACCCCCCCCCCCACCCCTTCCTTTTTTTCGGAGAGAGAAAATGGTTAACCAGTACTGTAAATGTCAAAGTGCCAGGACAAATTCCGCGCCAACCATGACTGACAGAGCTTTTGTGGCACCCAGATTTTAACGCTCTCACTCCTCGCGTTGGCATTTGCATGTTATCGCCGAGAATATTAGATTTACCCAGCCTCCCCCGAGCTCTACACACTGACAGAAGAAGACGAAGAAGAAGAAGAGGAGGAGGATGAGCTCGGGGTTGGGGGTGGGGGGGGGGGGGGGGAATGGGTGGCGTAGCGCCGTCAGAGCATTATGTTTTGCACCTGTATAGGTATTACTTACATTGTCAATTTCCGTTTCCGCGCTGAATTCTGTATTCTATTCCATAAGAAGAAGAAGAAGAAGGAGAGAGAGAGAGAGAGAGAGAGAGAGAGAGAGAGAGAGAGAGAGAGAGAGAGAGCGAGAAGGGTACATTTGACTATTCTGCGTTAACGTATGTGTTAGTCAAAGCCAAACTGCATCGTTAGAGTCGTAATTATAACTCAACCCAGATCCACAATGTCGCGTTGGAGAATGGCCCCTCTATTTTCTCCTAATTCTCTCTCATATGTTTCTATTTCCTCTGCAATATGGCATTGTAGGGAAATGCTGATGGAATCCTGCTTTAGCTACAGTTCGGGGCGAAGGATTTGCGAGGTCAAATGGTGCAGTGATCACTATTGAGAGATTTTGTGGGGGAGAATGAGTCTGTATTCTTTTACAATTTGTGATCCCTGAGCCGGAATGTAATTTCTAAATAATCTGTGAGATGTGTTTGTCAGCTTTTTATTTACATCGATGAATAATTTCCTGCGTTCTCTCCATCTTTGGAATGTATTTTTTTTTAAATTGTGACTTACTCTCGACTCGGCAATTGGAAGCATAACTGTTGCAATGATAGTGGTTTGTTTTTCTTTAGAGAAATACTTGGAATTTCCTTCTTTCCTTTGTGATTCCAGAAATGGAATATCAATCCTTCCGCTATGATTGTTGAAATACTTGGAATTTCATTCTTTCCTTTGTGAGTCCTGAAATACTTGGAATTTCCATCTTTCATCTTTGATTCCTGAAATGGAATTTCATTCCTTCCTCTATGATTCCTGAAATACTTGGAATTTCCTTCTTTCCTCTGATTCCTGCAATACTTGGAATTTCCTTCTATCCTCTGATTCCTGAAATACTTGGAATTTCCTTCTTTCCTCTGTGATTCCTGAAATACTTGGAATTTCCTTCCTTCTTCTATGATTCCTGAAATACTTGGAATTTCCTTCCTTCTTCTATGATTCCTGAAATACTTGGAATTTCCTTCTTTCATCTGATTCCTGAAATATTTGGAATTTCCTTCTTTCCTTTATGATTCCTGAAATACTTGGAATTTCCTTCTTTCCTTTATGATTCCTGAAATACTTGGAATTTCCTTATTTCCTCTGTTATTCCTCAAATGGAATTTCATTCCTTCCTCTATGATTCCTCAAATACTTGGAATTTTCTTCTTTCCTGTGATTCTTGAAATACTTGGAATTTCCCTCCCATGATTCCTGAAATACTTGGAATTTCCTTCCTTCTTCTATGATTCCTGAAATACTTGGAATTCCCTTATTTTCTCTGTGATTCCTGAAATGGAATTCATTCCTTCTTCTATTGCATTCCTGAAATACTTGGAAATTCCCCTCCTTTCTCTGTGATTCCGAAATGGAATTCATCTTCTTCTATGATTCCTGAAATACTTAGAATTTCCTTCCTTCCTTCTGATTTCTGAAAATCTTATCTTGTGTTTAATCAACTTAGAAGTCCATTAATACAAATGCATTGATGCTGTTTTTTTTCCGCCTTCTCAGTCCCTTCACGAATTCAATTTTTAACTTTTTATTATATTTTTTTTCGCGTAGCAACTAATTATTCCCTCCAGCTTCTGCGTAGCTCTGTTTTTTCCGACGTGTTTTTCACAAACCTTTTCCCGTCCGGACATAATTTTTATTCATTGACTTTTATCTATTTACCTTCGTTTCATTTTTTTCGACTCTGTCTAAAATTTTTTTTATATACATATCAAAGGCTTCCCCGCGAATTTTTAGAAATGTCGGGACGAGGATATATTATCAGCGTCAAAGAAATGCCTTTCAAAGGGAATATTTTTCGCGTCTTTGAAACTTCAAAGAATTCGGACTTCAGACATATGACATGATTTCCGGCGTCGAGTTTGTCAAGTATGTACACGCCCTGCTAGCTTTCTGGGTCTCATTGTGACTCAGTTGATTCTCCTAATGAACTCCTAGAGTCTTATGTGTTACAGTAGCAATCATTGCGGTTTTTTATGCCAAGGATGTTCAAAAAGTCTTCATTGGCTTTCACCCATCCATTCACTGACCACACCAAAAGTTACTTTCTGATATTTACTGCAGAAAGGTTTTGTTCTTGCCATCGAATCATGTCAAAAAATTAAAGGATGATAAAAGATATTTCGATGGCTTTGCCAAAGTCATGATAATGGAAACCTTGAAGATTTTTTCCTTTTTATTTTCTATTTGATTTATTTCTCGTGTTAACAAGATAGCTTCTGCTTGCGTGGAATAGAAAAGATCCAGTTAACCGTGTGAATTAAATGACGTGAAAATCCAGAGAGAAGCGAAGATGATCTAATGAAGAGGCTTTTGCGATCTTTTCAAGACTTTTGTTTTCTAATCTCACGTAATCAGAATGAGGAAAAACATTTATATAGGGTCATCTAATTGGATTATCTGTCGTATGATCATAACAAGGCAATTATAAAAGAAAAACAAATCCTTTGCTTAGGTGAAAACCGCCTCTATACTCTGTTAAGACTTAAAACCTTGTTTTTATGACTCTCGACCCTAAAGGTGCTTTATATAACGGCAAACTTCTTCCCTTTCATCTACCTGAGAGCAAAGGCCCTTTTGTCTTATAACTCTCGTCAAGACGCCCTTCGTCGCGACGGGGGATCACGGAGGATATAATCGCAGAAATTACCAGGAAATCCTCCTCCATGAAAAGGGCTACTTGGTTCTTTACCAAGATATATATTAGCCTATTTAGCCTCGACGAGGACATAGTACTATAGCAGATTCACATCAACTGTGCATCGGATGTCTAGGCCAGTCCCTTACGACGCTCCTGATTGGCTGTCGATAAGCCAATCACAGGGCTGGAAACTCGCAGTCTCTCTCGGGAGTTCACATAGGCAAGATGTATGAGAGGTGGAACATACATCCTGTTTATGTTTAACTCTCGAGAGAGGCTGAGAGTTTCCAGCCCAGTGATTGGCTTATCAACAGCCAATCAGGAGCGTCGTAAGGGACTGCCCTAGACAGATGCACGGGCGATGTGAATCTCTCTAGTACTACTGCAACCTGTTCGCTGGTGTTTACCCCCTGGGGCCCGACCCCCCCAGTGGTGTACCCCCTCCGCCCCCCTTACCCCTTGCGAGGTGAGCTTATCAATTGATCAGAAGGTGTTCTGTCAGCCTACTTTCTGTCTCTCCAGTAAAACCCTTTTTTAAAAATCTCTTATTAGAGAAAATATACAATATTTTACAGTTTTAACAGCATTACCAGCAGAATATTACCAAAGTTAACTGTGGCAATCAGTACAGACCCAAGAGACCCGGGAATTTGTAGAAAACTTAACTCGAATATGTCCCATTTTCTGTGTTGGATAAACACCTGAGGCTTAAGAGAACGAAATTAAAAGAATAGAGAGAAAAAAATGTGAGCTTTAGGTATTTTCTTCGGGGCAATAGATATATAATTCCTGCTATCGTACGAAGGGCGGAATTTCGTCATTGGACTAGCCGGTTGATTGCTGATAGGTCACTTTCCCGTCTTCAATTCGACAGATTAAAAAGAGGGAATTGCCAGTTAACAAAAATCACGTCTGCCTTGAAGGATATCCCCTCACCCAATAGAGCTCCTGAACACACATTTTTCACATTTTGTATTTTTTTTAAAGATAAAGTCTTAGTTTGGTCATCGGCGCGAAATATAAATAAACAGAAACTGTTAATTGTATTGGTCATTCAAAGATTGACAGCATTAGATGAACTGAAGCACAAGATCCCTGTCGCCGTAGTGGAACTAGCGCCGTTGTTGGTGCACCTTTTACGCGGTTCATTGTAGGCATCACTCAAGGTGCTCAACCCCTCTTATGCCTTCTACGTATATGCCTCTGATCATAGTTTTTTCCTTCCGTTTCCACGGTTCCACCCTCTTCTAACGATATTGTTTCATAGTGAAACTGTGAGGTTTTCCTCTTGCTACACCCATAAAACCCTGTTATTCTCAGACTCTCGTTCAGGGCTAAGTAACTTTCAACTCTGAGTAACTGATTGGTCACAGCGCCTAACCTTAGGCCCAAGTATTGTACTCCATTCCATTCCTGTTCACTGAGTCCACGAGTCTGTATTTACTTCAGACGTCTGTTACAGGGATTACATCAATCAAACGACATTTTAGTTACAGTTCCATCCTCACTATCGTGGACATTACCTTTGTAAAAATATCATCGGGTACAGCCACAAGGCAAAATGACTTCTGTCAGCGGGTATTCCTTCCATCTACCTTCATCTATCTCGGTATGATAAAGTCAGTGAAAATGCCTTGCATTTGCCATAGTACCAGTATCTGCTACATAACTACAGTTTCCATTTTGTAGTCTCTCTTCAGAGGGATAAAAAAAGAAGAAATAGAGGATTTCGGTAAAAAAAAAAAGTGAAAATGTCGAAGCCTATTCGGCACCATAACAGTTCTACCTAGAAAAGGAAACGCCAATAAAACACACATGCACACACACACGCACAGAGAGAGAGAGAGAGAGAGAGAGAGAGAGAGAGAGAGAGAGAGAGAGAGAGACGGGGTGTGCGTAATGAATTCTTTCTAGAGTCCGGTAAATTAAGTTTAGAGCTAATGTCTTTCTTGCGACAGAAAACACCGGAGATCAAAGGCCTCTCGGTGTCGCGTTTGTTTTTTCCCCTTTCCTCATCAGGCCTACAGTTTTTTTTTTCTTTCCACTTCAGGTATCAACTACAAGATGTTGCGAGAAACAAAAGCCTAGTAAAGCTTTGGTCGTGGTAGGCCAGAGAGTAAGGGGAGATAGTGTTCAATGTGCTGATGCCTCCGATAAGGTTGATTGACTCTTTTCCCTTTAAATTAGGCTTACAGCATCCATAGTCATCGATTCACTCTCTGTAAGAAAGAAAGAAAGAAAGAGAGTGAGGGAGAGAGAGTTTTAGCATTTTCCATCGTTTCTTCCACCCAAAATTTGCGTTAAATAAATAGATGACGGTGGTCTCATAAAGGCTTTAGTCGCAGACGCAATTTTACTTGATGAATAAGTATACGTAAACCGGATTCTGCCGCATAATTTCGCTCTTTCAAGGTCAAATAGTCTCGATGCATTCAGCATAGCGAGCATTCTCTTTGCTATCCGAGGTACGAGTCCATATTTTCCCCCAGCAACGAGGGGCATATAATTTCCGCTTTTGGACTTATTCCCGCTGGTTGCCCTAATCTCGGAGACAAAGGATTTTGATCATCATCCGGGCTTCTCTTCCTTGAGAATTTTCTCCTCGGAGGAGCAGCTCCTCAGTTTTTCTTCTTCGGGAGGCGCCCTTTGTAGAAGATTAAGGAAAGCGTGAATGCCGTTATTTTTTTGGTAGCGTGTGAGTCCTTATTTTCCTTTGGGAATTCAATGACTCCTTTTTTCTTCGTTTGTTAGGTAGGAAAATATAACATTGACTTGATGAAAGCAAAAATAAATAGATAAATAAATAAAAAATAGAAAAAATAATAAGTATAACAGTATTAGTACTAGTGGCACTAGTATTTATAATATTACTTTTGTAGAAGCAAATTCACAGTTATGTGTATGCAGTACATACATATTTGAAGATTAATCTCTACATAAAGCTTTCGGGAAACTGTTCGGTTCCCTTTTCCAATCTCTGTGCAGATTTAACTTTAGATATAAGTACTAATACATAACTGTAAATTCGTTTCTCCATGTCATGACTCACGCTATTATGAGTACTTTTTATTACAACCATTGATTGATAATATTATCACCAGTAAAAGAACAAGCGATAGCATCGTCAGGATACTTCTTAACACTTACTATTATCTTCATTTATATTTGACTTCGTGATCCTAATAAACTCACTTCAATCTTACGAAGCCAAAATTCTTGTAAGTCACGTAAAGCCGTTGGTCCCGTTGCTGAATAACCACTTGTTCAATGCAACGTAAAAACACCATACAAACAAGAAAACTGTTGAAAACTAATAAACTAAATCTATACTAATATTTTTTTTAACATGAACGGGATGAAGGATGAATATGAATGAATGTATTTATATAGCCTCAAAGATACTTGATAAACAAAAAGCTAACCAAGAATGTGCACCAAGGAATCATTTCTACTAAAGCAGAAAACATACATCAGGAAATATGCCTACTCTGATCTTTCCTGCATAGTGACCTCCAAGGATTTTTGGGGGTCGTTGTCTCGAAACATTGTCTTCGGGGGTCATTATTTTTATGCTATCTTCAGTCTCTTGCTTATGTTTTTACGGTCATCTCCAACGGCCTTGTACTAAACACGTCGCGAAGGTGGATATAGCCGGTCAGTATCTAGGCGAGATCAGCTTCCTCTAGACTAATTGTTTAAAAACCATACATAGACGATGTCTAGAGTAGGTGGCAGACACTGGTGAAATTCGTAGCTCAACACACACACACACACACACAGGGAGGGAGAGAGAATTGTGGATATGTCTCGGGACTCTCGCTTGAATTCTCTAAAGCAGTGGTTCTCAAACTTTTCCAGTTAACGGAACCCTTTTGCATTTGCTGGTACTCGGTGGAACCCCCTACAATCCCTTCACCCAATATATGTGGATATGTCGCCCATAAATATTGAGCCTTCCCCAACAAACACACACGCGCGCGCGACTATAATAAAAAAAATGTAAAGTTAAATACTCATCATCAAAATTCTTACCTTTTTTTAATGTGATGGGTGAGCCTGCTTCTGGCTACGGAGACCATCAAAGTCTGGAACTATGTTTGTTAACTGCAGACGCATTTCAGGTGCTGCATCCAACTTGCTTCGGTATTTGTTTTTAGTTGCAATATAAATAGAGAAAGCTGCTTCACACATGTATGTTTTTGCAAAGGGCATAAGATGTTTCAATGCTCGTTTAGATAATTCTGGATACTCATGCAACAAGTTTATCCAGAAAGAGAGAAGAGAGTCCTTGTTGTATTTAGTTTTCAAAGTTAGGTCAGTTGAAATGTCAATAAGCTGTTCTTTTTCAGTCCCTGACAGATTTTGCAATACTGGTTGGTTAGCAATGCAGAATTGCCAACTCTGATTTTAGAATGTTGCTAGCGTTATTCCTAAAAGTCGCTAGAATGTTGATAAACCCGTTCATCAGAGGCTGATATTTTTAATAACCAATTTAATAGAGACAGAGTTATCTAGAAGTGTCGCCAGATATTTCAAATAAAAAGATCTCTGTATGTTTTGGTGTGTCACTAACTCTTGCAAAAGTCGCTAGACAGAGCATATAACTCTTGATCTAACTACGAATCACTGTATTGGGAACTCTTGTTAGTAAGGGGTAGCAGCAGTGGCGGGTGTAGTGGGATCCACGCAATTGCCAAACGGACAGGTACGCTTCACGTACACTGTACAGTTTATCTCTCTCTCTCTCTCTCTTCAGATGCAAAAGATTCATTACTCGTATTTCACGTATCCACCCCTGTTCTAATGAATAAGTAAATCAATAAATAAATATAAACTTTCGTCCAACGTATATGTATATATATTTTTTTTTTTTTGGCAACGGAACCCTTGAAAGTCCTTCACGGAACCCTGGGGTTCCGCAGAACACAGTTTGAGAACCACTGCTCTAAAGCGTGTGGCTAGCACAACTCAGTAATATACATCAGCCATAAGTAGGTGTACATAAAACTTACTTGAAGTACATTCCTTCAGGAACTATGAAATTTTAGCTATGGTAAAGGTCTGAAAATAAAAGTAGTTACCTAAACAAACCTCTAAAGATCTTTAGGTTTTAGATTGAAACTACCACATACGTAGAGAGGATGCGATTGTACGATAACTCCTCAGTTACGAGGTGTTTCGTCTTTCTTGGAGACTGATAAGGACCCTTATGTATCGTATTGATATCGAGTGGTTTCCTTTTAGAACATTTCAACCGAACAGAATATTCAACGAGAACATTTAATTTTTCCGGTTTGTCGTTATGTATTTGCAACGAGTTCTCGACACGATAGTGGCCTACATTCTGAAATGTAATAGTGTTTATTCAGAAAAATCGCATTTAGAACGAAATAAATACATAATTATATTCTACCAGGGGGGGGGGGGGGGGGGGGGGGGGGGGGACTACTCCGTTAGACATGATGATAGCATTTAATTTCATTCGATCTGAGTCATTAAAAATACATCCTCTGGCATCTGACATTTCGAAAAATGAAATCTACACGTAAATATTACCAGACTGAATTCGGAACATACATTTTCACCATTTTTAAAAGGAGAGACCATAGCTGCAATTTGCGTAAACGTTTTGCTCAGAAACACTCATTTTCCTTCTGTAGCAAAGTGCAACATTTTAACCTCATTAAAGAGTGACAGAAATAGATTGAAAGTGTTCTACATTACATTCGACGACTGAAATATAGAAGATTTTGAATATCTATAATATATCTATATATATATTATGATATATATAATATATTATAATATATGTAACATACATACATACACACATGCACACACGCACACACGGTGAATAAACATATGGGAAAAAATGATCATCAAAAAACCAAATCCAGTGACTTTTGGAGAATTCCGTAAACGAAAAAAGAAAAAGGAAATTTTACTTTAGGCCTAACTGGCCGTAAGAAAAATTCGTTTAAAAAATCACAAGTAGGTTCTAATATTATTCAGTTTAATTTCCTGTAACTATAGAATGAAAAAAAGTCTTAACCAGATCTGGCACAAAACAGCAATATATCTGAGAAATATAGCTAATCCAATTCATATAAGGACGAAGCAACAAGTGGTTGATACACTGGGCTGACTTTGAGAGAGAGAGAGAGAGAGAGAGACTTGGCGGGAAGACAGCGGGTGGGGGTGGCGTCGGCCATATGGGGGTTTGGGGGTTGGGGTGGGGAGGGGAGAAGGTGGCAATTACCAGGGCTTGCCAACGCTCAACGTTTTCCTTCCCTGCAGCTAAATTGTTCGTTGCTTCGGCAAACTTTATTTCAGCTTCATCTTTCCAGTATTATTCTCCTTTTGGAGGATTCTGGTTTATAATAAAGGATATAAGATATATGAGTGCATCGTGCATACATGCAAAGACTGGTAGCTGGTAGAAAATTATGGCTGTTTCCAAGTTAGTGGAAAATCATGTATGATGGCCCGTATTCAAAAACAGGAGTAACTAGGTATAACAAACCTCCAGGAGACAATTAATAGAGCAGCAAAAATTTAAACACATTATTACTATTATCACAACAGTGTCAATATCACTATTGAAAAAACAATTAATGATGCCACCCAGATGCGGTGTCCTTGGCACTGGACCCCATGTCCCCCTCGTCTTGAATCTCTCACAACCTATCCAAAAAAATGTACTACCATAAATATAACGAGACCATATATATATATAGACAACCCTATCAACACAGATTCCGACCACATAACTCCTCTAGACTAAATTTCGGTTAAATCAATCTTTATGGATTAAACCCTGACGAGAATATGCAGTCATGAAATACACAAAGCTAAAATATAAAAAGATCTCTAACAATTCAACAATGGCAGTAAAATACACATAAATAAGTTAAGAGATTTGATTTTAAGGGACTAGTGATACGGACGTCAAGAAAAATTACTTTAACAACTCAATTGATGTGTGCCAACAAAAATTGAGACCAACCTCAAAGTAATCAAACGTCTTGAAGTCTGACGAGTTCCCAGTCGTTAACAGATCTTCACGCAGACCAGAGATGTAGAGTGCTGGGAATAGCTGGTAAAGGGCGGAGAACCATGCTACCCGCTGTCGCTCCGTGGTTCAGAAATGTAGATAATCCTTATCCTTCCATTGTTAGCAGAGAATACGATCCATAACAAAAGTCTCTGTAAAGTTCCTTAATAGTCCAGCATTAAACACGAGCCATGGTAAGGAGAGTGGTGAGCTGTCGGTGGGAGGGTGGAAAACAACTCCCGAATGTTAACAAATAAACCCCGAAGAAAATTTAGTTTAGGTTACTCGAGGTTCTTGAATGATTAAACAGTTGTTAAACGACGAAACTAGCGGGGAAGTTAAATCTCAATTTGTTAGCACACAACTGCTTCGTTACCAGTGGTTACTATGTACTTAAAAGAATTAATGAAGAAGAGATCTTTTTACATAAGGAAAACATATATATACGAAACTTAAGATATATTATATCTTATTTTCTACACTCCCCCCAAAAACATTCAATCATATATAAACCTGAATATGATTGAATGCATAAATTAAATAAGCCAAACACCAACCACATAAAATACAGGAAAAGACACATGCTAATATCCGATTTCATCATTTAAGATATGACGAGTCCTCTGAATGCTGTTTTTTGCAGCTTTTCTCCTAGGTAGATTACGCTTAGGAGACTCCGAATCTGTAGTTTCATCCTGGACCTCGTCATGCACCTTCTTAGACCTTAAAAGAAAAATTAAATTAGACACATGTCTCTTAGTTATTTCCCGAGTTTTTCCTTTACATAAGACTGCTCCAGTAACTTCTCCTAATTCATTGGTCAATGTTTCTCGAACAATTGCCATAGGATATTGGGCGGCCTTACTAAAGGGTTCCTTTATCAGTACAACATCATTCTTCATTACCAGAGTGCTTGACTGTGTTATAACGATCTTTCACCACACTGCTGTAAGAGTGAAGTAATAAATTCTGAATGGTATATCTCTATCAAGTTCTGTCTAACCTTACGAAGTTTCACAAAGTTATCTCTTACTCTGTCAGTTAAGTCAAGTGAAAAGTTATCATCTAATTCTAAGTCAGGAGATTGTTGTAGTGGTGGAATAACATTAACAGAGACTAAATCATATCCCTTTAATAAACTTTCAGGAGTTATTGGCTCAGGAATAGTCGTATCCAAGTCAGTTTCCCGCAAGGCCTCCTTAAAAGCAATGGGTCTCCTATTAACAATATGTATTGTTTGCCCTATCAGAAATTCAAAGTCTCTAATCTCCAACACATTATTTCGAATTGCACCATATATTAGTTTCTTTGTCAACTTTACACAACTTTCCACCATAGACCCTAAAGCGCTATTTCCTTTAAAGAACTGATGAAACTGAATAGGTTTTATACCATTCTCTTCAAAATATGAATTAACCTCCGGATCCTTCAAAGAATCAAGGATAACATTAGCACCCGCAACTAGCTGGGTGCCCATATCCGAAATGCACAATTCTGGCATACCATATTCAAAACAATGAAGTTGAAACGCTCTTAGATATTCGTTGACGGTCATATTCATACACAGTTTTAAATTTATGGCCCTACTCCATGTACACGTGATACACAACAGCCAAACTTTAATCTTCTGGTTATTTGAACGTACAAAAAATGGACCCATATAGTCAACAAATATGGCTCTATAAGGGATTTCCGGGGGATTTACCCTAAAATCACGATAGGAATTTTGGTTTACCTTAATGGTTCTCTCATTGAAACGTCTACAGGTTACACAGGTTTTCAAAACCTTTTTGACAGTTGAAAAATACCAGGGTATCCAGAAGGTTTTTCTAATTTCAGATAGCAGGGAATAGCATCCTGCATGCGCAAATCTCTCATGATAATTCTCAATAATTAACTTAGTTAGTCTACTATCTTTAGAAAGTAAGATGGGAAACCTGTATCTCCTGTCATCCTTTAATTTGTCCAGTTTGCTACGTACTCGCAAGAGCCCTTCCTTATCAATATAAAGGTTAAGTTGTCCAATGATCTTGGGTAAATCTTTAAGTAAACGTTTGCTGGAATCAAAATACTTGAATACTTCAGGGAAATGATGCTTTTGGTGGGCCTCCTCACAATATGAGACGACTTGGCATCTGCGAAAAAATTATGTCCAGAATTATAAACATTCAAATCTGCAAACTTATCAGGAAGCTTGGATTTAATCTTAAGTTTCAGTTTATTAACATAGGTTAACACAGCTCTGTAAGTAAGGATAAGTTTGTGAAAAAAATCTGAAACTCTACACAAAGTCTGCACATAATGATCATCTGTTTCCCCAAATAATACACTAGCTTCATAGGAATTAATCTCTTCAATGATTGACTTTTTGATATATCAGGGTAGGAACAGTAAAGGACTAAAGTGTCATCTCTACTAGCCTCCGGCCTAAGGTTATTCTTCAGGAACTCAGGACCTGAAAAGTAATTTGTTCTCATTAGCTGCTTGTAGGACAGACAACGAGTAATACAATCAGCTGGATTGTCCTCCCCAGAAACAAAGCTAAATGTAATGGGATGTTTTTCACAAATTTCATTGATGTCCAGCAATCTGTTCTTGACAAAAACAGAAACTTTCTGTAATTTATCCAGTTTTATGGAATAGGAACGAATCCAGGATAAAGCTACCAAACTATCTGAATATACCTGCAAATCGACTATTCTGATAGGGTTAACACAAGTGTGACCCGCTAATTCCTCATACAAGTCAACCAGGCACTCAGCAGCCAAAGCAATACCCTGGAGTTCGAGAGAAGGAATACTTTTAGAATTCAAATTCTTTCCAATAATGCGGTTCTTTGCCATAACAAAGCTTATGGAACCAGTTGAAATGTTCAAAATAAAAATCACAACTCCAAAGATAAATTTACTACTATCAGCAAAAGCTAACAAACTGTAACAATCACTTCTGCTTCCAATAAACCTTGGAACATTCACTGCATGGGGAAGCATTAGCTTGCTTAGCAATGTTCTTCCACTGTCTCTGTAGTTCTTTATCCAGCACATCATCCCAACCAAACTCCTTTTTACACTGTAGAGAGTGCATAAATAGCCTACTGCGGTTAAGCATCGGGCCATTAAAGTTATACAAGTCGAATTGGGAGGCTATAGAGCGTAAGATATCCCTCTTAGTTTTGGCATCTACATCAAGATTAAAGGGTCTGGTAGATAGAGAGTCTACTTCTATTCCATAGACCAAGTAACTTTACCACTGAAGTTGTGGAAACACTGTACGTAATATCAATAGACTTCTGCAAGGATAAACATTAGTGACAAACTGCTGTAACTTTAACTTTGTAAGGATCAAAATATATGGTTTAGTTGTAAATATGCCCATTCAAGATCCTTAGAACAGTCAAAGGCCACTGCGCAATTATCCATGTAACAAAGCTGATAGATAAGTTTCTTAAGCTCGACTAGGCGCGCAGTATCGTGTTCTACTTCTAAAATTAAAATTTTATAAAGGGCAAGAAGCAACAGAGCAGGGCTGCACCTTAAGCCAAAACTCAGTCTCAAATTTCTGTATCCCACAACAGTGAAATCATTCTTTTCAACATTTCTGAACCATAAACACAAAAGTCTATTACTATCTACCTCATTAATACCAAGATTATTAAATGCCTTACAGATATCAAAACATAGGAGATGTGAACCAAAACGAACATGTAATAAGGCGGAAGCTATTTTTTGGTTCAATGTCGGTCCAGGATATATGGCCTGATTGTGACTTACAGTAATTTCCCTGCTAGGATCCTTCTGACAAAGATTAGAAAGGTAAACTACTCGACATTTAGTGGTTTCTCTGTCCAATTTAAATATACCAATATGAGGTAAAAAAACTATGGTTAGGATGCTCAGCCAAGAATTGATCAAGATTATCAATACGTTCAATTATACCAGCTGCTTCTTGCTCCTTGAAACTCTGGTCCATAAGAGCCAAGTGTGTAGGATTATTCAAAAGTTTCCTTAGGTTAGCTCTCAAAATTATCTTGGCAAGTTCATGGTTAGTTCCTAACAAATGAGCTACCTTGAAATTCCACAGCAAGGGAACTATAATTCGTCCATCTTCATTTCTTGTCATATTTTCAAGAGCATATTTACTAAGTTTAACATTAATTTCACACTCATTTTCTTCAGGCTTACCATCTTCCAGACCTAGGTACCTGTTATAATTGTCATTCAAAATGCAGCTAGCAGCCTTCTCAAGTTGACTATGAGCAATTTCACCTTTGTCATCTAATATACAAAATTCCCTGGGAACAGGTTTATCATCAATAAACAGGTCTGAAGCAAAAGAAGGGTTGCTAGAGACGCCCATAACCTTAAGCAAATTGTTATCTGACATCTTAACTGCACCATTAAAGCAATGACCCACATAAGGCAAATGGGACAAATCCTTTAGCATTTGTGTTAAATTTGCCTTGAAGCAATACTCCTGCAGCAGTTTGGGAATACATTGATAGCTTTCTGCACCAAAACAAGTGTTCACTTTGCGGAAGACAGAAACTGGATTTGGCACCCAATATAAAATTTATGTCACCAATATCATAATCATTTTTAGTTAAAAATTCATCAGCCAAAACATAACCTCTATCCTTAAAGCCTTCAACAACCTTACCCAAAAGAGGGAGCTTTAAATTTATATTAATGCAGGGTAGACAGAGTGCTTCAATCGTTTTAAAAATACTGCGAATTTGAGTTTAGCTTCTACTAATCTAGTGGTTATACTGTTGTGATGTGTTTATTCATTAATAGTTAAGGAAATATTGTCTCTAACCGTTTTCAATCCAAGTTCAGTACTAAAAGTTGTGGAAATAAAGTTACACTGACAGCCACTATCCTTCAAACACCTAACCTTTAACCCTCCTTCAAATGTACTGCTAAATGTAGGCAAAACTGAGTAAAGATCAAAATATCCCTGGAAGGCCTCCGTATGGATAACATACTACTAGAAACCCCCAGGTTTATCATTAGTAAGAGGCTTAGCATTAGAGGGAACAGACTTGAGCTTTACTTTACCGATTGAAGGTCCAGATTTAGCTTCCGCACTATCTTTACATTCATCAGAACTAGAGACCTTAACACATAAAAATCCCATGTGCCATTCTGAACAATACCGGCAACGAGAACGAAAATAATATCTGCAAGATCCACTCTCATGATTTAAGTTTGAGCATTTGACACAACCCCCATATTTCCTAATTTGATCTAACTTAGAAACAGAACTTTCATATTTAGGACACTTATTTATGGGATGAGTAGCCTCCATACGTAGCTCTTTTGTGCATATACTACACGGCCTAAATCCTTTATTTTTGTCATATTTCACATCAACAGCAAAACTAGCTACATTATCACTGGTATCCGAACCCTTAGGGGAAGGAAACTTGCTCTTGAACCTAGATTTTCGTTTGCTAAGAAAACGATCACAAGCCTCAAAGTAATTCTCGGTAATTTCCTTTAAGGAAGGCTTAGCATGATTAGTTATTTGTATCAACTGAAGTTTGAACTGGTCGTTCATACCTTCCCAGATAAAAAACTGAAGTATATTGTCAACAGTAATACCAAGCTTGTTTACCCTTTCAATTAACAAACGCACTTTTGAAATGTATTCATAAGGATCCGAAGAGTAATCTAATTTAACCTCCGTCAATTGCTTTAATACATTAAACTTCTGGGTATCCTCAGAGGCAAAAGCTTTCAACAACAATTCCTTAGCATAAGTATAGCCCTTTTTATCAGCTTCCAATGAATTGACAAGAACCAAGGCCCTACCAGATAACTGTTGCTTTAATAGTAAAAGTTTATCGTATTCTGGATATCTAAATTTGCTAATAGTATCTTCAAACTCTTCAAAAAATCTAGAAAGATCCTCCTCAGGAGAGCTGTTATACTTAGGTAAGGGTGCAATGGGACTTTTTAACAAGCTACGAGCCTCATCTGCTACGGAACGAGAAGGAAGAGGTTCAGGTTCAACTGACTTAAGGGAAGCTAAGCATTGAAAGAGCTTATCACTATACTCCTGACATAACTTAAATTCTTCTTCAGACTTCTTTTCCTCTTCATCTACATCCCATTCCTCAAATTTAAGAGTAAGAATTTGTTTATTCAGTTACGTTTAATTCCAGCAACCCATTCATCAAACTGCAATTTAGATTTCTCACTCTCAGAAGCATTATCTAAAGTAGGAAATAACCTCTACGGTTATATTGTTCAGTAACGCATTTCCTAATATATTTGCGAACATTCACAAGCTTCCTAAGTTCTGCCATACTGAATATATGTGCTAACAAAATATAACTTCAATGATACCACAAAGCTAATAATATTTCAAAACTAAGATTTCAAAAAAACTACATCTCAGAACCAATGGAACGGCATGCGGGTAGGCATCAGACACTATCACCGCCCCACGTTGGGCGCCATATTCAAAACAGGAGTAACTAGGTATAACAAACCTCCAGGAGACAATTAATAGAGCAGCAAAAATTTAAACACATTTATTACTATTATCACAACAGTGTCAATATCACTATTGAAAAATTAATGATGCCACCCAGATGCGGTGTCCTTGGCACTGGACCCCATGTCCCCCTCGTCTTGAATCTCTCACAACCTATCCAAAAAATGTACTACCATAAATATAACGAGACCATATATATATATAGACAACCCTATCAACACAGATTCCGACCACATAACTCTCTCTAGACTAAATTTCGGTTAAATCAATCTTTATGGATTAAACCCTGACGAGAATATGCAGTCATGAAATACACAAAGCTAAAATATAAAAAGATCTCTAACAATTCAACAATGGCAGTAAAATACACATACATAAGTTAAGAGATTTGATTTTAAGGGACTAGTGATACGGACGTCAAGAAAAAATTACTTTAACAACTCAATTGATGTGTGCCAACAAAAATTGAGACAACCTCAAAGTAATCAAACGTCTTGAAGTCTGACGAGTTCCCCGTCGTTAACAGATCTCACGCAGACCAGAGATGTAGAGTGCTGGGAATAGCTGGTAAAGGGCGGAGAACCATGCTACCCGCTGTCGCTCCGTGGTTCAGAAATGTAGATAATCCTTATCCTTCCATTGTTAGCAGAGAATACGATCCATAACAAAAGTCTCTGTAAAGTTCCTTAATAGTCCAGCATTAAACACGAGCCATGGTAAGGAGAGTGGTGAGCTGTCGGTGGGTGGGAAACAACTCCCGAATGTTAACAAATAAACCCCGAAGAAAATTTAGTTTAGGTTACTCGAGGTTCTTGAATGATTAAACAGTTGTTAAACGACGAAACTAGCGGGGAAGTTAAATCTCAATTTGTTAGCACACAACTGCTTCGTTACCAGTGGTTACTATGTACTTAAAAGAATTAATGAAGAGATCTTTTTACATAAGGAAAACATATATATACGAAACTTAAGATATATTATATCTTATTTTCTACAGCCCGTGTCGGTTTGGGTAGATTGTTATTGAATGGTTATTGGGTGCTGAATGAAAACATGCGTTCACACACTGTTGCATTTTGTGACGAAGCGATAAATCAGCCTTTGGATATTAAACAAATTTGAAGTATAATAACCAGATCCATTTTTTTCCTTTGTGCATGATTGCAGAGCAGTTAGTGGACGTTTTAAGCGCTGAAGTCAGTTTCGTTGTAAAAGGATAGATCTGTGCCACTATTTCAACCCCTGAAGATAGGCTTTGCGATCAAACAAGAGGGCTAAAGACGGGTATTGAACTTTACTGCATATATGGGTCACATGCGCATATATAGGTCACCCTCGAGTGGGTTTCAAGAGTGGGTTTCAAGTGACTGTATCGCTTGATTAATTGCAATTACAACCGTCATCTTCTACTCCATTCAAAGCCTATGACCTTAAGAATGATCGACAGAGCTTTGTCCCAACTTTTATCATCATATCATCATGTCTTCGTCTTAGGGTTTAAATGAATCTTGTCGGTGTGATCAACTAGCCTCTCAACTCTCGCTGTGAAATTATCCGAAAGTAATTATTATTATTATTATTATTATTATTATTATTATTATTATTATTATTATTATTACTGTTGTTCTTTTTATTGAGCATCAAGATATTTTCTCTTAAAAGACGTGGCTCCCGAGAAGAAATTATTATTATGTATTATTATTTGAAGGTAGGAGACCGTCTCTCAAGCATGTTTTGTTAAAGAGGATGGCAGCATCAGTGGAATTGGTTTTATATATGGTCTTTTCAATTCTTCCTATTACTTTCTTCTCATCAGGGCTGATATTTGCTAATAGCTGGCCAATGTTCATATTCTGGTTAAGGAAATGTCTTCTAAAAATATTAATTTCTTTATATGAAACTAAAAGCGGCGTATGGTCGCCTTAGAGTTTACAAATTGTAGTCTGGAATCCCAACGTTTCAAACCGTATCTTCGGTTCATCTTCAAGGAAGGGTGAGCTTGAACTGATTGGTATGGGTTGTTGTTGTTGTTGTATTAAGCCAACACTTCTTGTTGGCGCGGGCCTTTCCCTTGTTCGGCCCGTAGGTGATCTGAAAAGATTCATTAGGTTCATGGTTAGTTTTATGAAATTGGAAATATTTTTAGTTGTAGAGACAGGAGTGAACAGGGGAAGGATGATGGTGTCAGTAAGAGAGGGCCATCATGTCATATTGTAGTAGAAGTTTGAAAAAAATGTAAGGCTTTCGAATATTAGAGAAGCTGTGCAGGTGTGGTTGTCCAACACTTTACTCCCTTGGGTCCCTGCGGGAGGATTTCAGTGGTAGGTAAAGTTTAAAAGAATGATAGTGGATGATGTGGATAGAGCCTTACAGTGAGGGGATGTGATGAGGGTGATTGATGTTACTTTTAGTTTATTTACCTTGGTGGAGGTAGGTCGTAGAGCATCTGGGCATGCTCTTCTAAGTTTTCAATGATTGTTTTTGTGACTGTGGCAGCTGCATGCTCAGCATCTTGTGCAAGTAATTCAATTTGTGCAACACCTCTTAGCTGTGCTGTTTCTCTGCATTCCAGCAGGTAGTGAAGGAGTGGTTGCTGTGTTTCTTCTTGACAGTGTTCACATGGTCTGACACTATTTTCTACGATTTCCCAGCAGGCTTTATATCCTAGCCTGAGTCTGTGGATGATCACAGCAAGTTTTCTTGGTGTGTGCCTGTCTATGGGAGGAGACACTACATCAGTCGATGTCTTATACCATCTGGCAGATGATGAGTTCTTTTCTACCCACTCACGATGGTCTTTTAGCAAGTTTTCTTTGGAGAGTGGTTTCATTGCATTCTTGATTTGTTGCAGTGCAGGTTGTATATGTATTTGCACTCTGTCAATGTGTTTTGTACTTTTGTCTAGTTCATCGGCCCTCTCGTTGCCTGGAATTCCTATGTGACTGGGTATCCAGTTTAAGGTTACAGGTCTTCCTCTTTCGCTGTGCTGGTGCATCAGTGTTTTAATTCCAGCCAGCAGTGCCTTGTTCTCTTTATTTTTCTGTTGTTGCAAGGCTTGCATTGAGGACTTTGAGTCGGTGTGGATGATTACAGGCCCTTCCTCATTCTCCAGTGAGTACAGCAGTGCCTGTCTTATTGCTGTTAATTCTGTCTGCATAGTGGAGGCGTGGTTGGAGGTCCTCCAGCAGGCTGTGAAGTTTCTTGAATATACTGCAGCTCCCGTAGTTTGATTCTCAGGATCTACAGTGCCATCGGTGTAGTATGTTTGTGCCCCTATGGTCTCAGTGTTTCTGATTACTTCATAGGCTGCCGCTCTTAGCTCTTCTCTTGTGCAGTCTTTTTTTGCTCTTGGCAGGCTTGTGTATTTATATATTGAAGTGTCCTTCTTCCAGGGTGGTAGTTGTTGTGTGCCCTGTGTTGTGTCTGGACCTAGCTGCAGCAGTGTCTCTGCCATGTCTAGACTTGATGTTGTCACTTTGGTCCTTACCATAGGAACTCGGACTTTGAATCTCTGGGTGTTTAGCAAGTTCCTCTCGGGCTCTTTTCCTCGAGATGGAGTCTCTTTCTGAGAGGAACATCTTGGCCATTGTGCTTGCATTTTGCTGTGCAATCCTATCCTCTAGTTTTGGCAAGTTAGTTTCAAGCCTGAGGTTGCACAGCCTTGTCCATGTGGGTGCTCCTAGCATGAGCCCCATTGCATTGTTTTGAATGACCTCCAGTGATTCTTTTTGAGCCTCTGTCAGCCTCATCAGAGTGGGGGCAGCATAGTCCACCAGTGTTCCGGTGCAGGCTAGGTAGTACTTCCTTTGTATGTGTTCATTTGCTCCCTCCTTCAGGGATGACATGTATCTCATGGCGGCCAGTCTTGCATTTGCTCTTTCTTTCAAGTACTTGATTTCCTCATTGAAAGTTAGCTGCTGATCTATGACAACTCCCAAGTACATGTAGCTGTCTACCCATTCTATGGGCTCAGCTCCTATTGTCAGTGGTTCCAGTGGTCTGTGGGCTTTATTGTCATGGCCTTTGTTTTATTTATATTTATTTTAAGACCTAGCTCATTTGATTTATTGTTGATGTCATTGAGTGCTCTTTGCATTCTGGGCACTCTAACAGCTCCTCTTGCTACTAGACACACATCATCGGCATAGATGAAGATTTCTACGCCTTCTTGAAGCTGTTGGGAGGCTATATTCTCCATTAGTATGTTGAATAGAAATGGACTCAGAATTCCTCCCTGAGGGGTGCCATTTTCCAAGTCGTGGAATGTAGACATCACTCCTTGGAATTTTACTCTGACCTGCCTTCCCAGTACGTAGTTTTTTGTCCAGGCTAGTAAGTGTCCTTGGACTCCCTTTCTTACTACTGATTGAAGTATTGCTGCTGGACTGGCTAGTTCAAAAGCCTTTTCAAAATCTAAGAGGACTACTATGGCCATCTTCTGATTTATGTAGCTGAGAACATCTGTTATGCACTCTGTAGTTCCGACTCCTTCCTGATATGTATATAGCTGCTTGTGCAGTGGACCAATCTTGTACTTCATTCTATTTAGTACAATTTTTTCTCCAGTTTTCTCAATGCATGACACCAATGCGATTGGTCTTGGGTTCTCTGGATCTTTAGGTTTGGGGATTGGCTGCGTGTCCTGCTGCCGCCAGGTTTGTGGTCTTGTGTGTTCAATGTGTGTTTTGTTTAGGATTCTCAGAAAGGCTGTTTCTCCTGCAGGACCCATTTTACTGATCATGGTGTATGTTATCCTGTCTGCTCCTGGCGCTGTGTCTCTGCCAACTTTAAATACTGCTTTCAGTTCCTCTATTGTGTAAGGGGTGTCTGTGTCATCTGGTCTGTGGCAGGCCGCATCGATCTCCCATCTAATCGGTGCTAGTTGATCCTGAATTCTTCTTGTTTCAAGGGAGAGGTTACCTGAGCTAGTCCTGTTGGCGAAGTATGTTGCCAGTCTTTCCGCTTCCTCTAATGGGTGAGGGTGAGTTGCTACAGGTGTTCTCTTCTTTCCAGCTACTCTGTTCAGCCACTTCCATAGCTCCGAGAGAGATGTGTACTGTGATAGTTTTGTACACCATTCCATCCACTTTTCAATTCTTATTTCTTGCAGCTGCTGTTGAACATCATTTTTGACTGCTTGTAGCAGTTCCCTGTTTTCTGTTGTAGTTTTTTGTTACCCTGTTCAGTAGGGTTTTCAGTCTTCTTACTTCTGGGCAGTAGTACCAGGAGTCTTTGTAGGTGTGGTCTCTTCCTACTCTCATGGGCATTGCCCTGTTTGCTGCATTGTGTATAGCCTCAACTAGATCTTTATCTAGCTGATCTATGTCTTCTGGAGGTGTGTATTGTGCTGCCCACTCTTCGAGGGCTAGACGAAATACAACCCAGCCTGCTAGGTCATGGTTCCATGTTGGAGGAGGGGCGGTATTGGAGGTAGTTGCTGCATCTCCAACTCTGTTACTGTGGCAAAGTGATCGCTTACTAGTGTTGTGTGCACTTTCCACCTTGTTAGGTGTTTGATTGCTGTTGTGGCAAATGTCAAATCTAATCTGCCTCCTCTTATGTATGTAGGTTGCCCTGAGTTGAGTAGTGAGACTCCCTCAAACTCATCTAGAGAGAATGCTATGTGCTCTCCAGGTTGGTTTGTGGTTGATGGGGATGATAGCAAGGGTGATGTGCTTTAAAGTCCCCACATATAATTGTTGGCGAATCTGCTGCATGTGCGAAGAGCTGTGAGTTTTAGTTCTCCTGGTTCTTCTCTATGTATTTTTCTATATATGTTGTATATGTCTATCCTCTGGTTTAGCAGTGTGATTCTCACTACTAGGGTTTCCACATTGTTGCCACAGGGGATTGGGTTGTGTGTTCTCACTGTTGGGATTGTATTCTTGACAAGAATTGCCAATCCTCTGTCCGTGCCTACGCATGGGGTTGTGTAGACATTATATCCAGTTATTCTGAATTTTGTCCCAGTTGTTAGCATGGTTTCTTGAAGTAGAATGATGTCCACATTTTCTGTTTTGCAGATTGCAATTAGTGTAGCTGCCTTCGTCCTTATTCCACCAGCATTCCAGTTGACGATTTTCAACATGATTGGTATGTTGAGGAGAACTGTCTTGGAGATCTAGGTGTGTAGGTTCTTCCAGTTTCACCTGGCATGCATTCAGTGACTGATGGTGATGATGAAGATGAGTTGGATGAAATGAGAGGGGTGGGGGTTATTGGGTTAGAGGATGTGGCAGGTGGAGGGGTTGGGGGAGGATGTGGAAGGTAGAGGTGAGGGGGTTTGAGGAGCGGGGTTTGCTGCAGCTTGGGTTGCTGCCTCCTGCATAGAGGTAGAGGGGGAGGGGACTTGGAAGCTCCTCTAATGAAGCTCTTTAGAAGTACTTCTATGCACTCTTGAACAGTTTCCCCATTGATGTCTCCCTTTATGATGCCGTTGGAGAAGTCTGTCAATCTGTCTCTGAGATCGACTGTTTTTATGAATATAGTTCTTGGCAACAGTTCAAGTGCTTGAGGACTCGTTTGCTGGGGGGTGGGCCTTCTCGTTGCAGACCTGGAGCTGTTTCTTTTCTTTTTTTGCTGGTTCCTGTTTCCTTCCTGGATTCCTCCAGCTCTTCCCTGGTGTAAAACCTTCTTCTGGGCTGGGGTTTTGGGGCTGCTCTTCCTCTGGATATGCTCCTTTCTTTTATTGCCTCTTTGGGTAGAGCGGCCTTTACTCTTACCAATCTTTCTGGGGCCCCCCAGGCCGTGGCAATGTGTGCCTTGCTGCAGTTGGGGCACTTCGGAATGGTAGTCTCCCCTGCTTTGCATTTTGCAATGCACTCTTCAGTAGGGTGTTTTTTGCTGCATATTGCACAGGTCTCCTGCTTTGCCTGACATTGGCTTTTGTGGTGTCCAAATTTTTGACATTTGTAACACCTGAGTGGTTCTGGGTAGTATGTTTTTACCCTATACCTTCCGAAGACTCCAAGGTCAACTCTCTCTGGAATGATCCCCACGAAGGTGACCAGGACAGCTTTGGTAAGGATGCCTTGCTTATTCCTCATCCTTACTGCAGTTGTTATGTTGCTTGCGCTGGTCAAGTGGCTTTCTGGCATTTCAAGTGGGTAGCCTACCACTACTGCCTTCTTGATTTTCTCTTTTTCCTTGAGCTCCTTGATGGTGAGGGCTGTGGTTGTCCTCAGGGTGCTTATCGTCCTTGAATCCCTGGACGAGGTCGTCCATTGACCCTGCCTGTTAGGTTTGGCCTGGAATTGTAGGTTCTTGAATTTGGTTTGGAAGGCTGCTATAGCCCTGAAGCCTTCAGTGGCTTTGCTGGCCATGGCCCTGAAGTGGGTGATCTTTTCTCTGACTTGGTTTCCTGTAGTGCAGTTTTTCTCCGGTGCGTTGTCCTTGAAGCTGGTCCTTTTTTCTTGCTTCCTGGTCCTTTTTGAGGTAACCATAGTCCATTCCTGGTCATCATCATCCTCCTTTGTTCTTTTCTTCCTCTGATCTTCAGCAGTTCCTATGGCTTCCATATTGGTGGTCTCTTCCAGTTCCTGTTGTTGTTGTAGTTCCATTTCAGACATCCTAAGGGGTGCTTCCAAGTCAAAAAGAGGGGAGTAAAGACAGCCAGTGCGCCTGGTTGGGTTGTCAAACCCTTTAAGCCCTAGGGCACCAGACAAAGGGAAAGTTCGAGTAGAAGAATTAAATTATAGAACCTGAATGGGGTCGTTTGACGGTATTTATTGTGTCCCGGGAGCTCTGTCTGGTAAGGGCTGAGTTTTCAATGGCTGTACAGGGGATTAAGTCCCTGAGTCAAGCCGTCTTCCAGAG
>NC_087221.1:52639503-52648469 GCF_015104395.2 Macrobrachium nipponense
GCTACGTATCTCGCCTCTCCCTCATTCACTCTTGAAGACTTCCTCATTTATGATGCCGACTCCTCACTCCAGTTTCTCTGGGCTCCTTCAGTTTCGCACGTCATGTATCTCTTTTTTGTTTCTTTTTCTGCCTCTTCGTATTACTATTGTCGCGAAGTTATACTTTTTTCCCCACCAATAACCTGTTTTCCTTAAATAGTTGGCAAAGAAAACAAAAACAAAAAAGCTTGTCTCGTTCATCAGTTATTCTACTTCTTCCTCGTGTTATTACTGATATCGTGAAGTTATACTTATTTTGCCCACCAAAAACTCGTTTTCCTTAAATGGTTGGCAAAGAAAATAAAATAGGTGCTGTCTCGCTCATCCGTTAACTCATGAACTGAACCACGTACAGGATACTTCTTCAGCAAAAGGCTCTAAATATACGTAGACAAAAAGATAATTAGCAACCTGATGACTCCCCTACATAAAACTCGCACCATTCACGTTTAGCTTGCTCGCAAGTTCACGCATCTTCCTGAAGAGTAAACGTCCTCCTGTTGCAACATTTCCTCCTATAAAAAGATTATAAAACAATCTGCAGTGCATCATCAAGAGTACTACAGAGGTAAGGAGCAAAAAGTGATTAGTTGAGAGTCTGGGAGTTTTTCCAATGAAAATGAAATGGGAGAGTTATTGGTTTGGTCTGAAGACGGTGCTGTTAAAAATGTATATGCTCTGTTTCCATGGCAGTCCAGCATTTTTATGTATGAAGTGATGCATGAAGCTAGAGAAAATTAAGGTGATAATTTTCAAATGTAGTAATCCCTGTTTTAAAGTTGACTGTTACAATATCCATCAGTCGTCCTTCTACTTCGACAGTAATAGTATATCTTATTTCCTTTCTATTTCTCAACCGTTGTCCTTTTCAAGTAAAATTTGCTCTTTATTTGTATTTCGTATCTAGTTTATGTAGGTTATACATCATTGTTATATGAGCATGAAAGGAACTTGTTATCCAAGGAGAGAATTTGTCAGTTTGCCAGCGAGAAAATTTCTGACAAATATCCTTTGTCAGAACGTAATGCTTCATCCCTTTGTACACGCATGTAAACTGCGAACTTAAGCAGAAAGACGCTCTTATGGTATTTGTTAGGTAATCTTACAGATTCTCTGCTACAGAGAATTACTTTAAGAAGGGAAACATGCCTCTGGCAAAACCGTCGAAGGAACAAGGCGGCGTAACTACATTGTCACTTTAATTAAGTGTACCCTTTAATGAGAGCCACGCTTAGTTTTCTTTGAAGTGTATACACAATAGATGCCTCAGTTTCGTTTATTCGTTCAATTAGCGTCTTATGGAACTTCGAAGTCCATGCATATGGTGTATGTAAGGAACTAAGTATGTACTTGGCTACAAAACTATATTAATTTCCAGACTAGAGCCAAGGAAAGCTTGAATAGTCATTCCAAAGAAAATGGTACGTGGTGCTCAAATCTCATGCGACATGATTCTTTTTGTATCGTTCAGATTCTCAGACTTAACGTGACGTTGCCAAGTAGTGCTTTTTTTTTTTTTTTTTTTTGTCATTCATGTCGAAAAGTTTGCGAATTCACAGCTAGCCCTAGTTTCCTTATGGTTAAATAGATATGATCCCTTTTATGCACTGGAATAATTCGTAATGTGTGTGATTTGAACTGATTTTTTTTTTTTTACGTTGCTCAGTTCAAAGAGCGGTGTGATAAAGTTAGAGGTGCCAGCAATGAAAGCACACTTAACATGCTCCTCGGACTGATCAACATAACCACGTCTGCAGCAGTATGACAGTAGACCTAATAAGCTCAACCAAAAGTCATAAAAACATTTTCAGATTAGAAATATGAATTAAAACAAGTCTTCTTTGAATGTTGAAGTTTCCGGCTGCGTTTAAGCTGCCTGTATGATGCAAAATGTTTTATAAGCCTAAAAAAATAATAGAAGCCTTCTGAGATGTAATCTGTTACTGATGAATTTATTTGTAGAGATTACCTGTTCTTTGAGGAATACAATAGGAATATGAATTACAACCTGTTTTCTTTGAATGTTGAAGTTTCAGGCTGTGTTTAAGCTGCCTGTATGTTGCAAAATGATTCATAGGCCTAAAAAAATAATCTAAACCTTCTGAGATGTAATCTGTTACTAATGTTTTTATTTGTAAAGATTACCTCTTCTTTGAGGAATAAAAGATGATGGTGATTTTGGTTATATGGAGAAGATGGCTATCAGTCGAAATATCATAAGTATTAATATCAAGGCGTATGGAACACTTGTTTTTCAACTGGTTTAGAATATTATTTTCTTAAAAGTCCTTCTGCTCGCTTTTGGTGTATGATTTATTCTTTGATAAGGTAACTTGAAGTGCAAGAATGTGTAGATAACCTCATTTGCTTTCTGGCAGGAAATTGTTAATATAGAGATGTGAATGTTATGTGTAAAGAAATCTAATACCTAGACCTATGAATAATATCTTGGCTTTGGCAAACAGGCGAATATTTGGTAGCATGCCATCATTTTTGAAATATTTAAGAAAGATAACAATTAATTATGTATGAAAATTCAAATATTCCTCAAACACATATAAAGTAAATGTTTTCAAGATAATTTCATGGTCGCTACTCATTGTAGACCTACTTATGTTACACTGTGTGGTTGTTGTTGCACCAACTATAATGATACGTCATACATGCTCCCCTCACACGTTGATATCGGTGGGCGCATTCTACTTTTGTATATACATATTTACATTTTTTTTTCAGCGTTGAGGTGTAAAAGCAATCAAATATGACTGTTTCAAATTTTATGCTTGCTTTGGTTATTAATGTTATGACAATTTTTTTTTGTCTTTTTTATTTAACATTTGAACTGAGGTTTGATGGCGACTTCGTTTTGGCCAAATGCTTCAGTGATGAGTGAACGAAAGTTTTGAAAATGTTTCTGAAGAGTTTTTCTGAAATTTGGCTACACGTGACATTTTCTTACAGTTTTGAAATACATGACAGATTTCACTCTTATGAAACATATTATGGCCCTATTGTATGCGAAAATCGCGTTTTCGCATTGAAATAATAGATAAATATGGAGCACGCTAGTTGCCAGTTAGTGAATTTTGAACGAAATCCTATGGAGTCATGTCGCATAAGATTTGAGCATCACTGTACATACATTATGCAAGGGGTAACTTTTGAGATGTAAACAGGATTTCGGTAACATTCACTCAGGTGGAAATATATTACTGATATACATTACTGATTCTATAGATCATTCGCCATACTTAAAAAGAAATGCAATTAATTGTTGCCTACGATCTCGGGAAGGTATACCCTACGACGCATTGCAAATGATGTTGACTTAACTCGTATAAAGAATTTAAATGTTTTATTCAGCTCGGAAAATGACGACAGTTACAGTAAAACACTTTGTTGGAAAATGGCTTCGTTTTCTTTAATTTCTATTGGCGTCGCTTCTCTTTCAACGTCTTACGACAAAAGTGTGAGAGGCAATTATAGCTCTTATCATAGGAGGTCGTTAAGTTAATTTTACTCTCTCTCTCTCTCTCTCTCTCTCTCTCTCTCTCTCTCTCTCTCCCCATTTTAATGTTTTAATTTTATTATACACTTGGAAATTGACTAGAATTACTAAGTGGAATGTGTTATATTTTTAGCTTTCTCGTTACGCGGGGTTATGAGGCATAGGACTGTGCTGGTGAGCGCAATTCATTGTCCAATTACTATGATAATAGATGCCCTAACATTTTTATTAACTGGCGTATGGTTGAGAGTTTTGTATATATATATATATATATATATATATATATATATATATATATATATATATATATAATATATATTAGGGCTTGTGCCTTGTATGATAAGGCGCCTATGAGGTAATGTTAGACTTGCGATAATCTATACGCTAAGTCGGTTGGTATTGCACTTCCATCTTCAATGGAGTGTCTGGGGTTTTGTAGATTCACTTACGAAGTCGGTATTATCTTTACGACGATGTGTAAACTCATGGTTCGGTGAGGTTCTTGTAGAAAACACTAAGTATAAAAAATAGATATAATTTCTTCTGAAGTTTTACATGGTGAAGATAGGTATGATTGTATAAGTCTTCTAATAACGATAGCTTGATCGCTTCTGCCAATGATGATGGCTAATCCTATTCTCTTACATGATAAAGCTTAGGTAAAGAGGTACAGGTCTTCTAATGACGATAGCTAACTCTGTTCTTCTGTCTACCATCTCTGTTACAAGTTATGAAGGAAACAGACAGTAGTTCGAACATATGAACATACATACAAGACATAGTTTCATACGAACACACAATCAAATGAGACACGCTACAGATCACGTAGCGTAGTTGTCTCAAGCAGGAGCTTGGACTAATGTTTATAAACAATTGATGACTACAGGTGACGGCATGTCAACTTAGCCTACATACTCATTGTATACGTCATCTTAGCGTCTCTAATCTTGATCACATTCCTGCAAAGCAATCGTTGGTTGACCTCTTTAGTTTTAGACTTTTATATATATGGGACTAACATTCCATATTTTTAGTTATGTAAACACTTACATTAGCTCGCGCAGCTACCAAAAACCAGCTACTGAATATTACTCAAACTTGACTTGCATTAGACTTATAGAGTGTGATACAGACACTATGTGAATATATATATATATATAAGTAAATAAAAAATTCATGGTGTACATGAAATTGATTCAAGTAATAAAATATAAAAACAATGATATTGGTAAATAATAGTGATCACATGATATATAATGATACAGTTTTCACTTCATTTCATTAAGATACATATGCTACAGAAAATACTAATGTACTCTGATAATTGCATAGAATGAAGATTAACATGATAAAAATCATATTTAACTGATAAAAATTCATATATGAATTGATAAAGTTATTAATGTTTATGCTGATTGATTCGTTGCTTTTTATGCTAACTGTTATATATCTGCGGATATTGTTAAGATAAAAGGTAACTGATTGATTATAGGCTACCTGATTTGTTTATACATATGTATGGATTCATTCAAAAATATGAATCCAGTACATATGGATTCATAAATATATCTTTGCGTACACGCAAAGATATATTTAGATTCTGTTATTTATGATCATTTATATAAGAGATTCCCATTGCGTACACGCAAGATATATTTCGATTCTGTTATTTATGATCATTATATATATAGGATACATGATACTTATATATATATAGGATACATGACCGAGGTATATTACTTCACTTTTTAACTATGCTTTCGAACCACTTTTCGTCCATTACACAGTTCCAGACAACCACCTTTAGCCAATGAAACGGCCTTTTTCAATGGTTAAAACAAGGGGAAAAATTTGCCTGGGCGGGTCCAACGTTCCATTTTGCGCTCATACTTATTCTCTGCATCCTAAGCTACACGATTACGTTTCGCGATGAAAAAAAAAACATCCCCAGCACGAGTCCTTCGCAGCAAAGTAGAGTTGAATATCCTTCGGGTCGTAATTGTCGGAAGTATGTCCCTTTTGTAGTCGAATTCCGACAGCCGCTGGAGCGTTCCGCATGAAAACGAGATTAACGACGAGATACGGTGTCGGTCGAAGAAGTCCATGAAATTCCTTTCACATTGTAGGCGGTTGTTACTTGACTGTAGTCGTCCGCTGCGACGAACGATTTTTGAAGTTGTTCGATGTGAAACTCTCATACTGCAGGATACTGTAACCAGGTTCATTAATCAGCCTGCAAGTGAAATTATACTTGTCACAAGGGCAAAGTAAATTCAAACGACATCCAAATACAGGGGAGGGAAAGAGAGCCATTTAGACCAGACTTAACCCACATGAATTCGCTGATATTTTGGAATTCAAAAGAGTCCGCTGTACAAACTTTTTTATCCATGGCATTAACAATGAGTGAACCTATCCAGGTCTATGATGACTTGTAAAAATATCCATAATTATAAAAATAAATAGATATCATTACGAATCTCAAAGAAAATTCGATATTACTGGTAGTAAGTACTAGACAAAGAAGTGGAAAACGGAGCTAATTGTAAGATTGCCAGGCAACATAAAAGTCAAAGAGAAGATTAATCATGATTCTATGTGCCCTAACAAAAGTTTCATATTCATTTTCTCGTGCGCATCCTCTGAGGTTAACTTTAAAACATTATTTAATAGGTAGGAGATGCAACGAAAAACCCACTATGTAACTAATTTTTTCTATATAAACTTTGGGTTTTTCAAGAAAATGTAACATTTTCCATGAATGTGATTACCACCTGGATTGTAATAAGCTAATGTTGCAAGTAAATAATCCATATCCATATCGTGATACTTCTAAATGTCTATGAGGTTCAGAAAAGATTAATTCATTTTGATGTTATAAATATCGCATTTTTTATTGTTGCTAATTTTTAATCACGCCCAACCAGTCGTGGATGAATCTCTCTGATAATCTATCTAAAGTAATATCCGTATAGTCATTCAAGCAGAGGTGATCAGCAGAATTTTTTTTATCTTCTACCTGAATACCAGGAAGTTTCTCCACTAGCGAGTGATCTCTGGAGGGAGAAAAACGGATGTCATTGAAAACAAAACACGGTCTAAGGACAAACATAAAGCTATTTACGTACCTTCGTATAGATTCTCAATGAAATTTTAAAATAGAGATAAATGACGAAGTTGAAAATGTTAGTAATAGGAGCCATTAGGAAATCACATAAGCCCATATAATTTTTCCCTCAAACGTCATGCCATAAAAGATCGGACTTTGCGTATCTGCGCAGATTACTGTCGCTTAAACAAGGAAACGACTCCGATAGTTTCCAGTGCGATGTACCGACGACATCTTATCTCTGTTAGGTTAGAATAAATTTTTTTTTTCACCAACTTGGACTTACTTAAATGCTTTTACCAGATACCATTACCTAAGTGATTGTACCTCATACACCGTTTTCAGCACACCCAGGGACATTATCAATTTTGTACGTATGCCTCCGGCTTACGTTGCGCCCCAAATTACAATATAGTGTTTGGAGACTTTTAGGGATAACCTACATGCCTATATGGATGATCTTGTAATCTTTTCTAATACCTTAGAAGTACATTCACATAAAGTAGAGCTAGTGCTACAGAGACAAAGACAAATAATCTCAGAGTAAAATATCTAAATGTGAGTTTTTTAAAACCGAACATGTTTATCTAGGTTTTATGTGCCTAGTCAAGGTCTTAAAAGTAGTCCATGGTAAGGTGTCGGCTATTCATAACTTTACGGTACTTATTAACGTAAAGGGGGATACAGCACTTTGCGCTGTAGTGGGTATTACAATCGTATGTAAATATGTAACTCTTCAATCATGACAGCTTCTTTAACAGATCTTACGAAGAAGAGCGTAGATTTATTATGGTCTGAAAAGCATCAACAGGCGTTCGATATCTTAAAAAGCGGAAAATGCAGCTTACCTAACTTAAAAATCCCTGATTTAAATAAGGAATTTTTTTTTTATTGCAACAGACGCTCAGACCAAGGGGTAAGAGGGATACTACTTCAGCAATATGATAAACAGTTTTCTTCCCTATAGCTTTTTATTCACGTAAACTAAAGCCCTCTGAAAGTAAATATGGCAGTAATAGGCAAGGAAGGGCTAGGTATCTTTAACACTAGTACATTTTAAGTTCATAATCTACGGCTATCCTGATAAAGTCCTTACTGAAACATGAGTCCTTTACCGAGTTTTTCAAACGGCTTTAATCACAGTCCAAAAGGAACTCGGTGACAAATGATCATTCAGGTTATTGGAGCCAAGATAAGATATCTACCTGGGAAAGCAATATCATAGCTGACGCATTATCCCGCAATCCCGCACATACAGCAAAGAACCATTAATTGGACTAAAAGATATAGAAACATCCGTGCCTATTGTTAAAACCGTATCTAAACAAGAAAATTCCTAACCCAAGAGATCGCGAGCATTGAATATCTGGGTCGGAGCGCAGAACTGTTACAAAACTGAACAAAGCAAGAGTCAACAGTGATAAGCAAAACAATACACCAAACAATAAACACTTCGAAACGGAAACAGGGTCAGTGGCTAGGCAAAAACAATAAACACTTCGAGCAGACAAACCCTAAAGCAAAAGTATATTTAAAGTATGGTGTATCAGAATAATGTAATCAAATGTAATATTATATGTAGGTCTGTGACGAGGAAAACCCGAAGAACACAGCAGATGACTAACGACCAGGTATTAGTAATAATCTCTTTCATACCAATCGTCATAAACTGGTTGCATTCCGTCATCCAGGGTTCTCTACTATGTCACAGAAAGCAAATCACTATTTTTACTGGCCCTACAATGCTTACAGATATAAAAAGCACATAACTAATTGTAACACGTGTCATGAAAACAAGGGATACACTAAGACACCTGTCAGTTAGGAGCCTATCCTGTGCCAAAATCAATCCTTGAAAGAATATACGTAGAATTATAACAGAATTACGAGTCTGACAGAGGGAATAAACACTTTTGTGTGTTAATAGTTCCTTGCACGTTATATAGAATTAATAGCACTAAAAACAAACACCGCAATTGAGTGCGTTACGAATATTTATGAGTGCTAAATGAGTAAATATGGAATTCAACACATAATAATCTGTGACTGGGTGGTGTAAATCAATAATAATCTTCCTTAAAAACGTTGTGAATTCCTTTCCATTAAGAAAACAATAATATATTTTATCACCCAGAGTCAATCGGTTCTTTGGTAGAAAATAATGATAATTAAATAGGAAGTGTCAATGTCTACGAGTTACAACTCGTGATTGTTGGATCCGAACTGGATTATAGCGGTTCTCGCGGTTTTAAATACCTTTATCATATATATCTTGTATCTATAGAATTGATGCCGCAAGTAGCCTTATAC
>NC_087221.1:52648969-52673969 GCF_015104395.2 Macrobrachium nipponense
ATCGCTTCTGCCAATGATGATGGCTAATCCTATTCCTCTACATGATAAAGCTTAGGTAAAGAGGTACAGGTCTTCTAATGACGATAGCTAACTCTGTTCTTCCTGTCTACCATCTCTGTTACAAGTTATGAAGGAAACAAGACAGTAGTTCGAACATATGAACATACATACAATGACATAGTTTTCATACGAACACACAATCAAATGAGACACGCTACAGATCACGTAGGCGGTAGTTGTCTCAAGCAGGGAGCTTGGACTAATGTTTATAAACAATTGAATGACTACAGGTGACGGCATGTCAACTTAGGCCTACATACTCATTGTATACGTCATCTTTAGCGTCTCTAATCTGATCACATTCCTGCAAGCAATCTGGTTGACCTCTTTAGTTTTAGACTTTTATATATATGGACTAACATTCCATATTTTTATTATGTAAACACTTACATTAGCTCGGTCAGCTACCAAAACCAGCTACTGAATATTACTCAAACTGACTTGCATTAGACTTATAGGAGTGTGATACAGACACTATGTGAATATATATATATATATATAAATAAAAATTCATGGTGTACATGAATTGATTCAAGTAATAAAATATAAAACAATGATATTGGTAATAATAGTGATCACATGATATATATAATGATACAGTTTTTTCACTTCATTTCATTAAGATACATATGCTACAGAAAATACTAATGTACTCTGATAATTGCATAGAATGAAGATTAACATGATAAAAATCATATTTTAACTGATATTTCATATATGAATTGATAAAGTTATTAATGTTTATGCTGATTGATTCGTTGCTTTTTATGCTAAACTGTTATATATCTGCGGATATTGTTAAGATAAAAGGTAACTGATTGATTATAGGCTACCTGATTTGTTTTTTATACATATGTATATGGATTCATTAAATTATGATCCATATACATATGGATTTCATAAATATATCTTTGCGTACACGCAAAGATATATTTAGATTCTGTTATTTATGATCATTTATATAAGAGATTCCCATTGCGTACACGCAAAGATATATTTCGATTCTGTGTATTTATGATCATATTTATATATATAGGATACATGATACTTTATATATATAGGATACATGACCGAGGTTATATTACTTCACTTTTAACTAGCTTTCGAACCACTTTTCGTCCATTACACAGTTCCAGACAACCACCTTTAGCCAATGAAACGGCCTTTTTCAATGGTTAAAACAAGGGGAAAAATTTGCCTGGGCGGGTCCAACGTTCCATTTTGCGCTCATACTTATTCTCTGCATCCTAAGCTACACGATTACGTTCGCGATGAAAAAAAAACATCCCAGCACGAGTCCTTCGCCAGCAAAGTAGAGTTGAATATCCTTCGGGGTCGTAATTGTCGGAAAGTATGTCCCTTTTGTAGTCGAATTCCGACAGCCGCTGGAGCGTTCCGCATGAAAACGAGATTAACGACGAGATACGGTGTCGGTCGAAGAAGTCCATGAAATTCCTTTCACATTGTAGGCGGTTGTTACTTGACTGTAGTCGTCCGCTGCGACGAACGATTTTTTGAAGTTGCGATGTGAAACTCTCATACTGCAGGATACTGTAACCAGGTTCCATTAATCAGCCTGCAAGTGAAATTATACTTGTCACAAGGCAAAGTAAATTCAAACGACATCCAAATACAGGGGAGGGAAAGAGAGCCATTTAGACCAGACTTAACCACATGAATTCGCTGATATTTTGGAATTCAAAAGAGTCCGCTGTACAAACTTTTTTATCCATGGCATTAACAATGAGTTGAACCTATCCAGGTCTATGATGACTTGTAAAAATATCCATAATTATAAAAAATAAATAGATATCATTACGAATCTCAAAGAAAATTCGATATTACTGGTAGTAAGTTACTAGACAAAGAAGTGGAAAACGGAGCTAATTGTAAGATTGCCAGGCAACATAAAAGTCAAAGAGAAGATTAATCATGATTCTATGTGCCCTAACAAAAGTTTCATAGTCAATTTTCTCGTGCGCATCCTCTGAGGGTTAACTTTAAAACATTATAATAGGTAGGAGTGCAACGACTATGTAACTAATTTCTATATTAAACTTTGGGTTTTTCAAGAAAATGTAACATTTTCCCATGAATGTGATTTACCTGGATTGTAATAAGCTAATGTTGCAAGTAAATAATCCATATCCATATCGTGATACTTCTAAATGTCTATGAGGTCAGAAAAGATTAATTCATTTTGAGTGTTATAAATATCGCATTTTTTTATTGTTGCTAATTTTTAATCACGCCCAACCAGTCGTGGATGAATCTCCTCTGATAATCTATCTAAAGTAATATCCGTATAGTCATTCAGCAGAGGTGATTCAGCAGAATTTTTTTTATCTTCTACCTGAATACCAGGAAGTTTCTCCCACTAGCGAGTGATCTCTGGGAGAAAACGGATGTCATGAAAACAAAACACGTCTAAGGACAAACATAAAAGCTATTTACGTACCTTCGTATAGATTCTCAATGAAATTTTAAAATAGAGATAAATGACGAAGTTGAAAAATGTTAGTAATAGGAGCCATTAGGAAATCACATAGCCCATATAATTTTTCCCTCAAACGTCATGCCATAAAAGATCGGACTTTGCGTATCTTGCGCAGATTACTGTCGCTTAAACAAGGAAACGACTTCCGATAGTTTCCAGTGCGATGTACCGACGAACATCTTATCTCTGTTAGGTTAGAATAAATTTTTTTTTTTCACCAACTTGGACTTACTTAAATGCTTTTCCAGATACCATTACCTAAGTGATTGTACCTCATACACCGTTTTCAGCACCCCAGGGGACATTATCAATTTTTACGTATGCCTCCGGCTTACGTTGCGCCCCCAAATTACAATATAGTGTTTGGAGACTTTTAGGGGATAACCTACATGCCTATATGGATGATCTTGTAATCTTTCTAATACCTTAGAAGTACATTCACATAAAGTAGAGCTAGTGCTACAGAGACAAAGACAAATAATCTCAGAGTAAAATATCTAAATGTGAGTTTTTTAAAACCGAACATGTTTATCTAGGTTTTATGTGCCTAGTCAGGTCTTAAAAGTAGTCCATGGTAAGGTGTCGGCTATTCATAACTTTTACGGTTTTACTTATTAACGTAAAAGGGGGGGATACAGCACTTTGCGCTGTAGTTGGGTATTACAATCGTATGTAAATATGTAACTCTTCAATCATGACAGCTTCTTTAAACAGATCTTACGAAGAAGAGCGTAGATTTATTATGGTCTGAAAAGCACACAGGCGTTCGATATCTTAAAAGCGGAAAATGCAGCTTACCTAACTTAAAAATCCTGATTTAAATAAGGAATTTTTTTTTTATTGCAACAGACGCCTCAGACCAAGGGTAAGAGGGATTACTACTCAGCAATATGATAAACAGTTCTTCCCTATAGCTTTTTATTCACGTAAACTAAAGCCCTCTGAAAGTAAATATGCAGTAATAGGCAAGGAAGGGCTAGGTATCTTTAACACTAGTACATTTTAAGTTTCATAATCTACGGCTATCCTGATAAAGTCCTTACTGAACATGAGTCCTTTACCGAGTTTTTTCAAAGGCTTTAATCACAGTCCAAAAGGAACTCGGTGACAAATGATCATTCAGGTTATTGGAGCCAAGATAAGATATCTACCTGGGAAAGCAAATATCATAGCTGACGCATTATCCCGCAATCCCGCACCATACAGCAAAGAACCATTAATTGGACTAAAAGAAATATAGAAACATCCGTGCCTATTGTTAAAACCGTATCTAAACAAGAAAAATTCCTAACCCAAGAGATCGCGAGCATTGAATATCTGGGTCGGAGCGCAGAACTGTTACAAATATGAAACAAAGCAAGAGTCAACAGTGATAAGCAAAACAATAAACACCAAACAATAAAACACTTCGAAACGGAAACAGGGTCAGTGGCTAGGCAAAAAACAATAAACACTTCGAGCAGAAACCCTAAAGCAAAAGTATATTTAAAGTATGTGTATCACGAATAATGTAATCAAATGTAAATATTATTTTATGTAGGTCTGTGACGAGGAAAACCCGAAGAACACAGCAGATGACTAACGACCAGGTATTAGTAATAATCTCTTTCATACCAATCGTCATAAAACTGTTGCATTCCGTCATCCAGGGTTCTTCTACTATGTCACAGAAAGCCAAATCACTATTTTACTGGCCTACAATGCTTACAGATATAAAAAGCACATAACTAATTGTAACACGTGGTCCATGAAAACAAGGGATACACTAAGACACCTGTCAGTTTAGGAGCCTATCCTGTGGCCAAATCAATCCTTGAAAGAATATACGTAGAATTATTAACAGAATTACGAGTCTGACAGAGGGAATAAACACTTTTTTTAGTGTTAATAGTTCCTTGACACGTTATATAGAATTAATAGCACTAAAAACAAACACCGCAATTGAGTGCGTTACGAATATTTATGATGTGCTAAATGAGTAAATATGGAATTCAACACATAATAATCTGTGACTCGGGTGGTGTAAATCAATAATAATCTCCTTAAAACGTTGTGTGAATTCCTTTCCTTATTAAGAAAAACCAATAATATATTTTATCACCCAGAGTCAATCGGTTTGGTAGAATAACTGATAATTAAATAGGAAGTGTCAATGTCTTACGAGTTACAACTTCCGTGATGTTGGATCCGAACTGGATTATAGCGGTTCTCGCGGTTTTAAATACCTTTATCATATATATCTTGTATCTATAGAATTGATGCCGCAAGTAGCCTTATACGGTACGTCGCTAGAACACTTTTCCACAATTCAAGCCAACCATTAATTTATCAAATATATATAAAAAAAAACATATATAAATAAAATAAATATAAAAAATAAAATAAATATGGATACAAGTGGAGTCAATATAATACACTCCGTAAGAAGTCGGAAGGGTTACAAATTATAATAAAAAAGGAATCACGATAAAATCAATAAGCAAAACGTAACCATTAAATATCCAAATTCCAAATATATATGCGTAAAGATTTGAACTCTAACTTAACGCTTTAGTAATGACAAAATAAGCTAAAAGTTCAAACAAAAACATATTCCAAAATCTACTGACATATTGTCTGTCCGGTAATTTATATTCGTAGTCAATGAAAAAAAAATAAATAAATAAATAAATAAAATAATAATAATAAAATAAATAAAATAAAATAAAAAGAGATTTAAAGTCAGGAAGTCTAGAAGTGAAAATGTTATCTATGAAATAATCCTATATGAATCTTATACAGGGCTAATGAATATATATAGAATTTGTATGGAAAACCTTTTCATATAGTTTGAATAAGGAATATTTAATTTAACATAATTACAATTATGCAGTTTTCCAACATGAAACTAATATATTGTTCAATTTTGGTACTGGTTGGGCGTGATTAAAAATTAGCAACAATAAAAAATGCGATATTTATAACTTCCGTATCCACATATGTATACTTTTAGGGCTTTGTTCGCGGAAATCGTTATATTTCAGAGTGTCGGGAAGGATTAAAATTTCATTTCCCAGCAAAGTCTTTTTACACGCACTAAGACATTCGAGGGTGCATGCTTCTCGAGATTTTGCGTGCAAAGTACGACTGCGGTTGTGGGAGAATTCTGTTGAGTCATTTGAACAATGTTTACGATTTATGAGACAAATGTATAGTTCCTTTATATAAGTTATTATTTGATTAACTGTCTCATTTTGTTCAAACGGATTTTAAATAGTTTGAAGGTTATAGGATTTTCCTTTGATAAACACGCCTTATTTTGCAGGATGTAAGATAATATTTTGTATACCCCTAGATGGATCTTACAATTACGCTACATACAGATCAACGTTTTTTATAACTATAGAGGTATCTGTAAACGCTCGCTTATCCGGACTTCTCATTAGGGAAGTTCGAACAACAGACGGTGAGTCCGTAAATACTGGTAATTAATTGTACTAAAGGAATAAATAAGATATTCTAATTTTTACGGCGCGTACAGTCGGGCTTAATCCACCAGTATTTATTATAACTTAATGTATTAAAATTACTAGAACCTGCTCTGATTACTTGATACTGTCGTGTGATGCATAGGAAAAATCCTTTTTAGTTCAAAAAGATATCGGTATGTATGAACCAACATCGTTTTTCCCCACTCTGCTAGTCGCTTATTGTGTGGAATTTGCTTCGCTTTGAACACTTCGGCAGTTTTTTGACTGACCTTGACCGCTTGACTAGGTGACACAGTCACCGAGTTTGCTTGTTTGATTCTGAACGGGCTACTGTTTCTATTTCTTTTTGTAATAATTAGGATCCTTCTCTTTATTACCATCGGCAACGTATTGTGTGTTTTTAGCATTATGTTGCTGGTTACGTATAAAGCAATGAATGACGAACTATTAGGAACTGAGCGATTACTAATAAGACAAGTTATCACTACTGCATACAATATTAACTGTTTGTACTTCATTCTTTGCTAAAATTTGAAATAGTGAGGGATCCTGGTCAGCGCATTTAGCCTGATGAAAGTTTTTTACAGACATGTTATTCCTTGCAATCCAGCCATATTTTAAAGTTGAGTTGAGTCATTGAGGTTCGATATTTTATATAACACAAAAAACTCAAGGCTAAAACTGCGATCGGGACTTTGCAAAGGAGCATTTATTGTCATGACCCGAAATAGTGTTACTTCTAATTTATCTAGATTTGTACGGGTGTTCCACTTGTTTTTTGTGTGTTTTCTAATCACTACGGTGCTTAACGACCCTATCCATGCATCTGTATAAATACAGACGTCCACTGCGTAAACGCATATTCACTGCTTAATATGATTTGTTACGTAAGGGATTAATAATCACCCAAAATGATAAAATTAACATAGTATATGATTATGATATTTCAGTAGAACTTCTGGAAACAGACACTCAAAGATAAAAACTCGCAGTAGCGAAATCTCAATGATGTAGATAATTTCTGTAAAAAAGTAAGATTAAGAATGTCTCGTAACTTCAGCCACAGGAATAACGAAATTCGACCTGTAAAGGAAACACTCAAAGTTACTCCAAATGAATAAAAAATTGTACTTAGCTTGCTTTTGTGGGAAGTCACGGTGTTCCGATAACGCACACGGCCTTGGTCCTCCTTCTCTATTTAGCGGATGACCTGGTTTGGCTTCAGTTTCCCCCGTGCGCGTTGTTTCGATGATTCGAGCCCTTGAAAGATCCGATGCTGCAGACGCGTTCGGTTTGTTTCTTGGAGTGCCGGAAACGCTCACTAACGATGTTTTCTTGAATGATTCTAATGAGAGACGAAGCTTGCGTTGTCGTAGGAAAAAGACACGTCGGTTTTGTTTCTTGAAGTTATTCACTAAAACAATGATACTAAGTTGCTTGAAGAATCTGTTGCTTTCGTCGTCGTTGAAGAGTTCTTATTGTTTTCTGAAGTCGCTCACTAACGATGATACTATGTTGCTTGAAGAATCTGCTGCTTCCGTCGTCGTTGACTTCTTATGATACATGATTTATTATTCTGTTTTTCTTCGTAGGACGTTGTAGAGTTCTTCTGGTACGCTGGCCACCAATATTAGGGCTTGTGCCTTGTATGATAAGGCGCCCTATGAGGTAATGTTAGACTTGCGATAATCTATACGCTAAGTCGGTTGGTATTGCACTTCCATCTTCAATGGAGTGTCTGGGGTTTTGTAGATCACTTACGAAGTCGGTATTATCTTTACGACGAGTGTTAAACTCATGGGGTTCGGTGATGGGTTCTTGTAGAAAAAACACTAAGTATAAAAATAGATATAATTTCTTCTGAAGTTTTACATGGTGAAGATCAGGTATGATTGTATAAGTCTTCTAATAACGATAGCTTGATCGCTTCTGCCAATGATGATGGCTAATCCTATTCCTCTACATGATAAAGCTTAGGTAAAGAGGTACAGGTCTTCTAATGACGATAGCTAACTCTGTTCTTCCTGTCTACCATCTCTGTTACAAGTTATGAAGGAACAGACAGTAGTTCGAAACATATGAACATACATACAATGACATAGTTTCATACGAACACACAATCAAATGAGACACGACACAGATCACGTAGGCGGTAGTTGTCTCAAGCAGGGGATGCTTGGACTAATGTTTATAAACATTGAATGACTACAGGTGACGGCATGTCAACTTAGCCTACATACTCATTGTATACGTCATCTTTAGCGTCTCTAGTCTGATCACATTCCTGCAAGCAATCTGGTTGACCTCTTTAGTTTTAGACTTTTATATATATGGACTAACATTCCATATTTTTATTATGTAAACACTTACACATATACATATACATATACATATACATATATATATATATATATATATATATATATATATATATATATATAAGGAAAAAGAGTCCTTGGAAGAAGAATTGTATTAAGAGTGTTTTATATTCCGAGATCAGACTAACCTCTCGTAGAACGGAGAGAAAGGTCTTAGCATAATTCTTGTGTAATATTCTTCCTAATCTTCTTATGCTAGTTTTTAAGCTCGTCTATTTAAGCAGATTACTTTATAATCTCTTTAACATGGTGGAGACTGAAAAATTTACTTAGGCAAGTAAAAAAAACACTCGCAGGAAATTGTTTTCATTTAATTCAAATCATAATTTAAAGTTTCATGATTATCGTGGATTTAAGATGACGTAAAATTAATAACATCGACTTGTGTAGAATTTGAATATGAAAGACTTCCAGTGAATCAATCTCGGAATGTAATATTGAATATAAAATACTGGGTGGGGGTGGAGGCTATTTATAAGCATATGTTTTATGTGAATGTCATCATGTGAGTTTTAAACATGAAATTGTCATTTTTTAAGGCAAGTTCCTTTTAAGAGTTTACATAATTGCGGGCATCGAATGCTGGGTGGATGTAACGTAGACTTGTATTTATAGCTTAATAAGGAAAGAGTATAGTAAACTATGAATACATAATCCATCGAAACTTTAAAGTTAATGAGAGAATGATCTAAATTTTGTCCACCATGATTATTAAGAGGCAAGAACTCGCATGTTTGACTTCATAAGATGATTTTTTTTTTTAAGGATTCTGGGCAACGCTTGGAGCCCAAATCGGGTTAAGAAGCATATAAGGTCACGATCCTCATCTCACGAGGATTCCAACGTTAACATTTTTTCTATTAAGGAATTATACAGGCATGTTAAGTATATCTTAGTTTTACCAGACCACTGACCGGATTAACAGCTCTCCTAGGGCTGGCCCGAAGGATTAAATATATGTTTACGTGACTAGGAACCAATTGGCTACCTAGCAACGGGACCTACAGCTTATTGTGGGATACCGGAATGGTAGCCAAGTGCGAAATGCACTCGTCCAACGTGGAACTTTATATATACAGGCATGTAAACATATATGTTTATATATAGTAAAAGATATTCATTTCTGGCTATATATATATATATATATATATATATATATATATATATATATATATATATATATATATCAGTAGCCTATGAGCTGGTAATTAATTAGAAGTCACCTGAGGAGTTTTCTTTTTCTTGTGTTATTTGATTTACTTCGCTCAAGAATATAGTAAATGTTTTCTAATAAGGACAATCATCCCCCATTTATTAGTTCCCTTGCTTCTGCTTTCGTTCTATATAGAATGGAGTTCCCGTTAGCCTTTGCATCAATCATGAATGAAAAATATCTTTGTAATATATTAGTGTTTTATAGCCTTCGATAGCGCAGGACATTGGGTTTGCGTTTATGAATTATCGTACATGATGGCTCTGTTTTATAAATTCAAACGATCCTTTGATGGATTTCGCCTTTTTTTTTTGGTGGGGGTTGAGGGGTGGCGGCCTGGGGAGGGGGGGTTGGGGGGTTGGGGCGGGGGGTTGGAGTCCAATCACTTTGTCACGTTTGCTATTTTTGTGCAATGCTTTTCCTGGTAATGAAAAAATGGAAAACTGGAATTATGGAAAACTGGGAAAAAAATAGTTTCCATTCGAATCGTTTTGCTCCTAATCAGAGAGAGAGAAAAAAAAAATTTGGAATTCCAATCGTAAACGCCATTTATCTTTGATCTACAGTTTTGGCTCCATATCGCTTTTGCATGCGTAACGTGGAGAGAATTCACTGATTTGGATTTCACCTTTCATGTTTTCGCAATTTATGACTTCGTCGTCATTATCACTTAGGACGGGTACAGAAATAGATGAATTCATAGAAAGAGTGAGTTTGCTGGGAATACTGTTTCCCGTGAGCAACACACGTGGAAAGTCTCTACTGTGCTACTTGAATTTTTCATGTTCTATCTCTTCTTTGTTTGACGAGTCTCTCTTAACGGTACCCAATGCTCTCAGTGTAATCCGATGAGAAGGTATTAAAAGATAAGAGTGGGTGTCTGGAAGGCTTAAAATTTTGGTATGGGGATAATGTGAAGCACCCCTTACACATTCATTTTCCTGATTTTCAGGCTCCTCTGTTCCAGGACGTCACATTTCTCCTCTGTTATAGAATATATTCGGGCCTCTCTGTTCTAGGACATATCCTGGGCCCCCTGTTCCAGGCGATATTCTGGCCCCTATGTTACGGGACATATCCTGACCCCTCTGTTCCGGGAAATCTCCTGGTCCCCCTGCTCTAGGATGTTTCCTGACCCCTCTGTTCCAGGACATATCCTAACCCCTCTGTTCCAGGATGTTTCCTGAAATCTGTGTTCCAAGACGTTTCCTGACCCCTCTGTTCCAGGACATTTCCTGAACCCCTCAGTTCCAGGACGTTTCCTGAAATCTGTTCCAGGACGTTTCCTGAAATCTGTGTTCCAAGACGTTTCCTGAACCCCTCTGTTCCAGGACGTTTCCTGAAATCTGTTTCAGGACGTTTCCTGATCCCTCTATTCCAGGACGTCCTGACCTCTCTGTTCCAGGACGTTTCCTGACCCCTCTATTCCAGGACGTCCTGACCCCACTGTTCCAGGACATTTCCTGAAATCTCTGTTCCAGGACGTTTCCTGACACTACTATTCCAGGACGTTTCCAGGCACGTTCCTTCCTTCGAAACTTCCTGATCATACACCCTTTCCATCTCTCTAAATCCCAAATCAGGTCCCTTCTGACCCTAATCCCTCTTGACATCCGCCATCCTCAACAATCCAGTTTAATTGATGAATCTGTGGCATCAACTAAAGTCACTCAATACTGACCTTGGGCTTTTGACTGGAAGGCAGAAATGCTGATCAGAATTAGATTGAAGGATTACAGTATTCTTCAAGTTTAAAATTATTGAAGAACATCAACAATTTCTGCTTTACGTTTTCTTTAGAAGCAAATTATATTAATTTTGTTATCAAAATGATGCAGAATTATATATATATATATATATATATATATATATATATATATATATACATACATATATATATATATATATATATATATATATATATATATATATATATATATATATATATATATATATTTCCTATTGAAGTCAATGGCATTGTCTGCTGCAGCAACTATATTTTTATATAGACTCTCAAACAGTCTATACTTCTTTTTTGTCTCTATTAATCTGCATCTATTCAAGATGCATTTAGTGCAGACATCCCTGAAATCATTTGTCAAGACGAATGTAATCTCAGTCGCATAGAAAAAACAAAAGATGAAACCAGGTAGAATAACAACTTCACTTCTAGCAGGTAAGAGATTCAAATGACATGAAAATCCGAACAAACCTGCAATGAAAATTTACACATTGAATCACGGTATCACATTTCATCACAGATGTAGCTAAAACTCACGGAAAGTATGAAATTATGGTGTAGAGACGGACGGAATGATGAGCAAATGGGATTACAAAGAAGTGTGCGTGTGTCAATAAAACGAAGCAAGAAATAACTTTATGTATTTTCCCTCTCCTCTTCCCTCTAAGTAAACGGGGAACAGGACGAAAAGACGCAAGACTTTCCAATTAACAGGATGAGGTGAGGGGAACACCAAGTGACGAGAATAGAATCTGAAGTAAAGGGTATATAATATATATATATATATATATATATATATATATATATGTGTATTATATTATAAATAATATATATATATATAAATATATATCATATATATATAATATATGATATATATATATATATATATATATAATATAGTTGTGTCTATATATATATAAATCTATATATATATATAAATATATAAGATATATAATATATAATATATTATATAATAAATATATCATATATATATATATATATATATATATATATATATAATAATATAATATATGATGTGATGTAATGATTTGTAGAATATCAGTTAACAGGGAAATAAATCTGGATCTTATATCTGCCTGAGAATGAGATGATAAATATGATGTCAATATTCAGAATTTTTCATTCCCTTATCAGCAATTGCTTTAACAAATATCATCCTGTCAAGGAACATCTCTAAAAGAGTAACAACTAAATAGCCGTAGAGATTAAGTAGCATCAGCAGCGTTGATTTCCATCCTTCATGCTACTGAAAATAAAATTTTATGGCAAAATTTGAAAGAAATTCAGCACACATCCTTGACAAATAAATGACGTTGGTGACGTTGCTGAATTCAAGTCGATTTGTCACTCATAATTACACAGACGATGCTGTTCGTTCAGAGCGTTGAAAATGGCGCGTGGCGAGCGACGCTATTGTATACGTAGCACAATTGCAAGTTGATGAACAGAGTCCCTGCATCTTTGATTACTGAGGCGTTGGGATCGGCACCTGTCAATCATTCATTCTCCTTGCGATGTGAGTAGCGCGGGAGTTCATCAAAGACTATGACTAACAAAAGGGCGCATTTTCCCTTGGGCACAATGCACTAACTCTGAAACGGTCGGGCTAGGAATAACAGCAAGTTTTGTTTTTGAATCACCAGCAGTAATGATTGTACAATTAAACCATCTTAAACCAATTTAAGATTATACATTAGCTTCTCTTGGTTTTGCCATCAGAAAATTTCCCAAAACTTCTCAGTCAGTTTTGTATGTAGACAAAAAAAAAAAAAAAAAAAAAAAAAAAACAAAAAAAAAAAAAAAAAAAAAAAAAAAAAGATTAGTTTCTCCTTTCGTGACTGACGCACCTTTAAACCTCCAATGGAAAATCTGAACGCGCGACAAACACCGGCCACAAACCATTTGAAAATCCCTGCTCTCGGTGTCGTTTCATCTTCATCCGAAATCGGTAAAAATTCGTGTAAGACAAATTCCAGCTCGTCCCGACTCCATCTTATCCAGAAATTCCTCGAATCGGTGATCTGAATTTTTTGACGTCATCCATCGCTTGATTTTTTACTTCTTTTCTGCTCTCGACTCCTCCTTTTTGTCTCTGGGTTCGTCTTCTTCTTCTTCTCCTTCTCCTTCTTCTCTTCTTCTTCTTCTTCGTCTCCTTCTTTTTCTTATTTTTCTTCTTCTTCTTCTTCTTCCTCTTCTTATTCTTCTTATGGTCTCTCATTCTTGTACTTGTTGCTCTCACTGGTGAAGACGGAAGGATGTAATATCGCTACCTCCGTATGATTGTTTGTCCGTCCCTGTTCAATAACGTCTCTCGACAACGACTGAAAGAATCTTGACGAAATTGTCTAAAACCCTTCATCGTTAGAGCTCTTATTTGATTCCTGGCGTAGTCATCTCGAAAAAGGGGAGCCATTTGATGCTAAACTTCGATTTCGACGGGAAAAAATTCACATTGCTTCGCGTTCTTTTCCCCGTTTGATATTGTATTGGGATTGACTGATGTCAGAAAGGTTAATCACCCGGTCAGTCATGATGTCATGTTAACGAGGGCTTTTTATTTAACGTTCAATATTCTTTTCTGAATATAATTTCCGGTATTTCACATAATACATTTCCGGTTATTGAGGTAGATATTATGCTTGACGCGACGGGGAATTTTATCGGTAGTAATTATCGGAAAGGTGCATTATTAACATTTTTCTTTATTTATGCATAATATTTTATAGACACACATAAACAAAGAGTCCTGCAACGGAGATGTAACGACACTGCTCCCCCTTCTCTAGAGAAAGGAACTAACTTAATAACGGTATTAAAAAAAGAAGAGAAAAAAAGGGCCTTTTATTCATGAATATCTTGTGTCTTCAATTTCGTTTCAATTACGATTTTTGGTGACATTAAAAGCCGAACAAAAGTCTCCCTACTTGGTGTTTTAGATCAGTCGGCATCCTGTAATGTCTATGTGCCAGCACTCGACACTGCGTTGCCTCGAAGAGAGTCAGTTTTAAGGTATTGATTTGGGGATTATGAAGCCATGTTAAAAAAAAAAAAGTAAAGAATTTTTGACCGGGCGAAATGAGCGAACGGTAGGGAAGGGAGACGAGAAATAAAACCCGTTGTTGGCCAGAGGTGAGGAAATACGACGAATCTCGGCCATGGGGACGCTTGTTTTCAAATGTACGCAGGTGCCACGTCCTGGTAGGTGCTATATGGCTGGTTCACTTAAGGTAGATTCTTGGATGAGCCCTATGCTCACGAGATGTTTGTTTGGCGGCCGCTGATTGGCTAGTAACGGGAGGTAGGCAGCTCCCAGCCAATCAGCAGCCGCCAAACAAACGTGTCGTAGGCACAGGGCTTACCCAAGGATCTACCTTAAGTGCATCTGGTGTCTCTCCCAGTCCCTTACGACGCTCCTGATTGGCTGTTGATAAGCCAATCACAGGGCTGGAAACTCTGTCTCTCTCGAGAGTTCACATATGCAGGATGTATATTCCACCTCCTCTGAGGGATGCTTTTGAAAGACGTATCCCTCAGGAGAGGTGGAACAGACGTCCTGCCTATGTGAACTCTCTCGAGAGACTACGTTTCCAGCCCTGTGATTGGCTTATCAACAGCCAATCACGAGTGTCGCAAGGGGCTGGCCTAGACACCAGATGCACCGTTGATGTGAATCTACTATAGCTCCAGGTAGGGTTTTGTTGTTAACTGACGTACCCTGCTCGATGAGCTCTTGGAAAGTCCTTTGCCTTCAGGATGCTCCTGCTCCCGTGCCGCAGTTCTTGCCTCGAGTTCTGAGTGGGAAAGGAAGTCCACTAACACCCGTGGCAGTAGCTGATGCATTTTATAGTGTAATAATTACATATTTTAAAACTTAAGCTAGTCTTACCAGTTTTATTTACTGAGTGATGTACATTGCAGAAAGAGACCAGGTTCAACTTGCCCTTTTTATTAGCCCAAGTTTGGCATTTCATTGCTCGCTCCTCCCCAGGCCGCTTAATGATGTTTTACTGTAGACTATGTCCAGACAAGGGAATCATTACGGTATACTCATCAGCGGATAATCACGTGCTGCTACAATGGTAGCCTAATATAACATAAGCAACGAAAAAGATGAAAGAACCCACCCCTTTTTCTGGTTCATCTAGCGCCATTTCTGAATCGAACTTGATCATCTGGTGATTTGATTATAAACTATTTTTAAAACATAATTTCGAACATTGCTCACTCAATGACAAAGCATTGTCACAAACGTCATTGTTTGCTTATTAAATAAGGTCGGCATCAACAAAAACTATTAATCGAGTCGATGTTACCCCGTGTTAAGTGCAGAATTATTCGCTCTATTTGCTTGGCTACAATTCCTTCTGATAACACCACTCGCAATAATACAATTTTTCCTTGCTTATTATCACTTGTGCCCATTCATCCTTTACTCATTTGAAGAGGGGGAATGGCTGGAAGCTTTCCACAAGAGGGGTTCTTGAGCTTTAAAAATCGACGTTGCAGTAAGTGGGATAACCATTTAATTCTAAGGAAACGGCGCAGAATTAATTTATTTAACACGGAGGAGAAACATTTTCCAAACTTGCTTCGAATTCACGGCACGCTCTACTGTTCAGATTGATAATTGTTATGATCAGTAAATGTTTGGGCATCCCACGCTGACTCAGTTCTGGAACTCCAGTGCTCAGTCTTTTTAGAATGCAGAAAGTTGTCGATTTACACACGTTTTTGAACTGGCCACCAAAACCGTAGCGTGAAGCGAAAGGGAAGAGAAAAACGACTGATAGTGAAAATAATATATGTTTCGGGTCTTGGAAGGTAATTAGTCGTTTTCATAGTGTCAGCGACCAGCAAATCCTCGGTGATGTCCACTTCAAGGTGGTGGTTGCATGAGGCAAAGCGGTTGCTGGCGGAATGCCGTCTTATGTTTACGTCTGTGATAAAAGCAAAGATTGTGATGAATGCTAAACCTTCAAAGACCTCTTGAGCTTTTGATATTAAAATAAAAAATGAAGGAAGTAATAGACCATTAACATTATTTGTAGGGAAACTCTGAAAGTAGGCTGAATATCTTAACTCGTTTGAAGAATACGTCGGTAGTCCGTTGATGCCAATTGTGAATGGGTACGGAGTCGGTGATTCGGTGGGTACTATACATTCGTGCCTCTGAATCTGCATGGAAACTGATGACATATTTGAGAAAACTATGCAATAAATTCTTCGATCGATTTAGACGGTTCAGCCTCCATTGCAGCTCTGGACAGAGTCCTCTTGTGTGTGTCTGTGTGTAAAGACAATCAACATGACCACCCGAAAAACATATGACCAGATATATACTGTATTGGAACGATATGACCAAAGATATATGTTATTGGAACGACTTGGCGAATTGCGTCGTTTTTCATTGGGTTAGGGAGAGCTGTGAAGATTTCTGCCAACATTGGTTATTGTTATTTGTACGCAGCCCACGTATATGCATTTGCTGACTAACCGAATACAGACTCAGGCGCACGCGTAAATAATATATATATATATATATATATATATATATATATATATATATATATATATATATATATTATATATATATATATATATATATATATATATATATATATATATATATATGTGTGTATATATATATATTTATATATATACGTATATATATACTATATACGTATATATAATATATGTGTGTGTTTTTGTATATACATATGTAGCTATATTGCTTGTAGAACAAGATAAAATAAGGACGAATATTGGTGTTCTAATAAGAATTTTCATGTTGAATAAATACCTCGGCACATCGTTATCATTGTTCGCTCCTTTTCTTAATCAATTACCCTCATCTGTTGCGAATGAGGTTTGTAGTTACTGGGTAATTGATATTTCAATCTCAGTCGGATTTTCTGGTGTCATTGTTGAAAGTTCTAGGTACTGATTTTTTGGGATGAGGTCGCCAGACCTCCTCATAATAACGAAGCTGTGAATATAATTCCAGGCTTCGATAACTAAAAGTGAGCGTCATCATCTCGACTGAAGCCCGTAACGGAGTAGCGCTGTCAGTGGACCTCATGCGGTGCACTGTAGGCATTACTTAAGGTTCTTTGCAGCGTGCCTTCGGCCCCTAGCTGCAACCACTTTTGTTCCTTTTACTGTACCTCCTTTCATATTCGCTTTCTTCATCTTACTGTCCACCCTCTCATAACACTTGATTCATAGTGCAACTGCGAGGTTTTCTCTTGTTAGACCTTTCAAACCTTATACTGTCAATTTACATTTCAGCGCTGAATGACCTCATGGGTCCCAGTGCTTGGCCTTTGGCCTAAATTTTATATTCTAAATTAACTCAAACTCATCTCGACTGAAGGTATAATGAAACAAGGAAAACGAGGACTCTCAAAAATACATTAAGTCAGGCTTTGTGCGCTACAAATTCATAGACCGGTATTCGGAAATCGTCCATAATATTGGCATCGAAGTTTAGTGGTTGGAGGTGTATGATTGACGTGCTGGATATTGAGCGAGCCTTACCGATGCCAATAATATTGACTTTGTGTATGGTCAGCTTCAGTCATGGAAATTAAACGTATGTTTTTTTTTATAAGGAAACAAAGAATTACAGGTAATTGCGGTCGATTTCATAGACGTTAAACTGCAAGAGATATTAAATTCACATGGAATAAATGTGAGCATGCGCCACATACCTGTGATGATATCAGATAAGTGAGAAAAATGAGAGATATAAGACACTATTTTCCTCTTAGAGATTGCTTTTTGTCACTTATAACCATTTTATTTCAGGTTAACTCAAGAGTATTCTTTGTTGCATTCTATAAGGCTGATTTTGTTTCTAGAAATGCAAATGAGTAACTGGTCGTGCACTCCCCAACAAATGATGACCACAAACTTAGTAACACCCCAGGAGCGAGAGCCCGTGCTGCCATAAAGCACTTTATCCTAAGCAATAGTAGCGTCAATAAAAATAAAAATTTCATTGAAAATGGAACACAGCTCCAATTTACCTGTTGTAATAGACTACCAACTGAAAATTTTGGCTTTTATATCCTTCCGTATTAAGCAAAAAATCTCAGTAGTTTTTATGAAAGGCTCCTCCATCCTTATTAAGTGGTATGGTTGCCAGTTTCTTGGATAACATCGATTAGTTAAAAGGCAAGCCGTGGAAAATTGGCAGGATGGTGATTCATTTATGCTGTCCAGAACTCCGGAAAAGAAGAGAGAGAGAGAGAGAGAGAGAGAGAGAGAGAGAGAGAGAGAGAGAGAGAGAGAGAGAGAGAAGCAATATACCATTTATTCAGGGGCGACAAATTCATATTAAAAATTAAACGTGGGAAGAAAAGTGAGAGAGAGAGAGAGAGAGAGAGAGAGAGAGAGAGCATATACCATATATTCAGGGGAGACAAATTCATATTGAAAATTAAACGTGGGAAGAAAAATGTGTGTGTGTGTGAGAGAGAGAGAGAGAGAGAGAGAGAGAGAGAGAGAGAGAGAGAGAGAGAGAGAGAGAGAGGCATATACCATATATTCAGGGGCTACAAATTCATATTAAAAATTAAACGTGGGAAGAAAAGTGAGAGAGAGAGAGAGAGAGAGAGAGAGAAAGAGAGAGAGAGAGAGAGAAGCAATATACCATATATTCAGGGGGGACAAATTCATATTGAAAATTAAACGTGGGAAGAGAGAGAGAGAGAGAGAGAGAAGCAATATACCATATATTCAGGGGAGACAAATTCATATTGAAAATTAAACGTGGAGAAAAGAGAGAGAGAGAGAGAGAGAGAGAGAGAGAGAGAGAGAGAGAGAGAGCAATATACCATATATTCAGGGGAAACATTCATTGAAAATTATACGTGGGAAGAAAAGTGTGTGTAGAGAGAGAGAGAGAGAGAGAGAGAGAGAGAGAGAGAGAGAGAGAGAGAGAGAGAGAAGCAATATACCATTTATTCAGGGGAGACAAATTCATATTGAAAATTAAACGTGGGAAGCAAAGTGTGTGTGTGTATGTATGTGTGAGAGAGAGAGACCTTACCTTACCTTACCTTACATCTTGTTCGGGTTGCCCCAGGTCCCTCAGTGTGAGGCACCTCTAATGTCTACCAGAGAGTTGCTAGTACATCTTCCGGTATATTTTGCATCTTCCAATCTTGGATGGTCTGGGATGCAGCTTAGATATTTGTCAAGCTTACTTTTAAACACATCTACGCTCACTCCTGATATATTCCTCAGATGAGCTGGCAACGCATTGAATAGACGCTGCATTATCGATGCTGGTGCGTAGTGGATTAATGTCCTGTGTGCTTTCCTTATTTTTCCTGGTATAGTTTTGGGCACTATTAATCTACCTCTGCTTGCACTTTCTGATATTTTTAGCTTCACGATGTTTTCGGCTATTCCTTCTATCTGTTTCTATGCTTGAATTATCATGTAGCGTTCTCTTCTTCTTTCTAGACTATATGATTTTAAGGATTGTAGTCTTTCCCAGTAGTCAAGATCCTTATCTTCTTCTATTCTAGCTGTAAAGGACCTTTGTACACTCTATTTGTGGAATATCCTTTTGATAGTGTGGGTACCATATCATGTTGCAATATTCAAGTGGACTACGAACATGTTTTATAAAGCATAATCATGTGTTCAGCTTTTCTTGTTTTGAAGTGCCATAACAACATTCCCATTTTTGCTTTACATATTGCCAATAGAATTGCTATTTGATCATTGCATAACATGTTCCTATTCATCATCACACCAAGGTCTTTAGCTGCTTCCTTATTTGTGATTGTCTAATTATTAGGTCCTCTATATGCATATAGCTTTCCTTCTCTGTCTCCATCCTATTTACCTCTGCGCAACCATATACTTTGTTAAGGTCTCTTTGTAGCGCGTTCCTATCTTCATCACAAGTAATTTCTCTACTTATTCTTGTGTCATCAGCGAAACTACTCACTACCGAGTCCTTAACATTACTGTCTATGTCTGCAATCATAATAACAAACAGAAATGCAGCTAACACCGTACCTTTTGGCACACCGGATATTACCTTAGCTTCATCCGATTTCTCATCGTTTGCAATAACTATCTGTTTTCTGTTGTGTAAAAATTCTTTTAACCATCTTCCTACTTTATCCACTATATTATGTTTTCTAATTTTCTTCGCTAATATATTATGGTCTACCTTGTCAAAAGCTTTTGCAAAGTCTAGATAAACCACATCTGTTTCATTTCCGCTTTTCATATTTTTGTATATATTCTCACGGTGGACTAACAGTTGGGTTTGTGTACTTTTTCCGGGTACGAAACCATGTTGTCCTATATTAAACAAATTATTTTTTAATGAATGTTTCATAATATTTTTCTTCATTACCCTTTCATACACTTTCATAATATGTGATGTGAGACTCACAGGCCTATAATTACTTGCCTCTAGTCTTGATCCACTTTTGAAAGTAGGGGTAATATATGCTAATTTGTGCTCATCATAAATCTTGCCTGTATCTACACTTTGTCTTATTAATATTGCAAGTGGCTTTGCGATAGAATGAACTACTTTCTTTAACAAAATAGCAGGGACACCATCAGGCCCTACAGCAGCTCTATTTTTAATTTCATTAATAACCTGCACAATATCAGCTTCATTAATATCTTTGTCTGCTAAATATTCACTATTTTCATCCCTTACTTCTATATCATTATCTTCATTATCAATACTAGGGGTGAATTCTCTCTTATATCATTCTGCCAATATGTTGCATATTTCCTCTTTTTCATTCGTTAATCTCCCTTCAATTCTCAGAGGGCCTATTTCTATTCTTCTTTAGTTCATCTTTTTTGCATACAAGTATAATAGTTTGGGGTTTTGCTTGATATTTACTAGGGTTTTTCTTCCAAGTCTCGTTTTTCATTTTCTTTTGATTGTATAATCTTTTGTTCTGCATTTTCTATCTTACTTTTAAGTTCTATAACTTTCCATGCATTTTTTTCTTTTGCAAGACCTTTTTTCCACTTTCTGATTTTCTGGAACAAGATCCTTCTGTCTCTTGGTATGCATGACTGATGTTTACTTTTCTTCTTCGGTATATATTTATCCACTATTTTTCTAATATTTTATATAATATCTCCGTATTTACCTTTATATCTTCACTTACGAAAATGTTATCCCAATCTTTGTTTAATTCTTCATTTATGTCTGACCATTTTATATTTTTACTGTAGAAGTTGTATTTTCCATATCCTTCCCACTTTTTCATTTCTTGCTTATCTCTGTTTTCACTTGCTTTGGAATGGAATGTTAATTCTATGACATTATGGTCTGAAATACTCACATTATAAACTATTATTTCTTTAACATAATTCACCTCGTTCACAAATACTAGTTCTAAAGTCTTTTCCTTTCTTGTTGGCAGGTGATTTATTTGTTGAATATTGTATTCTAGTAGCATATCTAATAGCTTTTCGAATTGCCTCTTATCTTCTGCACTACTATTACTTTCTTTTTTATATGTATAAATACAACCACAATCTCTTATTCGTTCTTTCCAGTCTACGAAAGGAAAGTTTAAGTCTCCAGATAGGAGAATAGTCCAGTCCTTGTGATTTCTATATATATCATCCAATTTTTCTATTATTATGTCAAACTCTTTAGTATTAGGGGTCTATATATTACTATGTTCATTAATTTTTCAGATTCAAATTCTACCGCTATTAGTTCACATTATGAGTTACTATATTTCTCATATATTTTTCCTTGTTTTTGTCTTTCCTATACATTGCAGTTCCCCCTTGATTCCTATTTTTTCTATCTGATCTATAAGTTTGGAACCCGCTTTATTTTGATCGTCCATTCCCGAAAGTCTCTTTGGGATAAACCAGGTTTTCACTTATTATTCATTATATCTATTTTCTTTTCAAATTTGGGTGAGTTCTTCAAGTACTTATTTTTCTTTTTGAGTTACTCGTAACTAAACACTGCGCATTCATCACTATGATGCTTTGCGTGTTTTCTCCTTCATTTAATATGGGTAATAATAAGGATTTTCCCATGTCTCTTTCCTGTTCTGGCATGTTGTTCTTTTCTTCATTTCCAGAAATTCTGACACTAGAAAATCCAACTTTTCCATGATATTTGATCTTCCTTCATCATAATTATTCATTTTGTGTCTGAATCTGCAATTTTCTCCGTATCTGCAATAAACTTATGCATCGTAAATGCAGTATTTATCTCTTGAGCTTTATCTTGGAGCTGATACTATGAAATTCTTTGCTGACACACCATATCGCGATGATGGCTTGCTTTTTTTCCTTCACCTCATATTCTTTTTTCCTTTCTTTATTGGTTTCTTTATTATTTTGGATTGTATTATTTGATTGATTATTTAATTGATTTTGATTCATGGCTACAGGGTACATATATTTACATTTTTCATTGAACTTACATCCTTTTCCTTCTTTTAGGTTTTGGCATATTTTTGGATGTAGATCTCTGCAATCATCCTCATAGCTGTCTAAGTATGCACATTTACCATAGATCTCATAGTTGTGACATACCTTGGGATGTTTGTAGTAACATCTTTCTCCGAATCTGCAATTCCCTCTTTTCAAAAGGTTGCAGACTTTGTCTTTCTTGTCTATTTTTTCTTCTTTCCCATCAGTGTGCAGATCTGGGTAGAGCCTCTTCGGGATTTTCTTTTGTGTTGTCATGTCACAATTTATTTCTTCTTATGTATGCTGCTTGATTGCCTCATATGTAGTATCAATAAGTATCTCTGGATCCATACTTTTATCTTGTTCTTTGCTTTCCTTATTTTTTTCTGTCATTTCAGTTTTGTTTACTTCTCTTCCGTTTTCCTCCTCTTCTTCTTCCTCTTCATCCTCAACTATTTCTTCATTTAGTCTTGATTTAATAACATTGTCTATCCATGATAGAAATGTTGAGCAAAATATTCTGTATCCTTTCTCATATCTTGCATTACTTCAGCACATTGAGGATGCATAGGAATGTTGCATGCAGAACATTTTCTGATCAGGTTTTGTGGATTAACTATGGTATACCACACCTTACACAGTATGCATGCTTTTAGCATTATTTTTCCTATTGCATCAATTAGGATATTCACAATGTTCACCTTATTCATTTTCTTTGTCGGAATATGTTGATTTATGTATATTTTCTTTATGAGTCTCTTGACCACTTGGATTTTATTTGGAACTTCTTCAATTATTTTCAAGATGTTTTCTGTTGATTTGTTCCAGTTTGAAGGATCGTATCCTTCTAATATGTCTGTGAATGCTTTTGTATCTTTTTGGTTAGGGCTGTTGTTGATCTCATAGATGAGAAATGCCAGCTCCCTTCCTGCTACCTCATCGTATTGCGAATCTGCCAGAAACGCTAAATTTCACCATTTCTTACCACAGCTGGAACTTACTGCCATCTTGATCTGATTTACAGTATTTCACTTGATAAACTAACTTAGTAGACGCTTTATCCTACTATTTTCACACTAATCCTATCACCGACAGTTCACGAACACTTCTAGATATTTTTCAATGTCCAGACGTATGTTAAACGCGTGATATCTGTTGATTAATCAGACTGTGCGCGGTAACGTCTCACCTAGCAAAATGGCACTGAGAGAGAGAGAGAGAGAGAGAGAGAGAGAGAGAGAGAGAGAGAGAGAGAGAGAGAGAGAGAAGCAATATAACATATATTCAGGGGCGACAAATTCATATTAAAAATTAAACGTGGGAAGAAAAGTGAGAGAGAGAGAGAGAGAGAGAGAGAGAGAGAGAGAGAGAGAGAGAGAGAGAGAGAAGCAATATACCATATATTCAGGGGAGCCAAATTCATATTGAAAATTAAACGTGGGAGAGAGAGAGAGAGAGAGAGAGAGAGAGAGAGAGAGAATAAAATCTCTCAGAGAGCAATTTAATTAAAAGCCTCTTCCACTATCATTCAGGTGTCGATTTCGAGTAGAAGTGTCAAGTTTTTCCTTTCTGTTGTTGTTGTTTTTTTTTTTTTTTTTAACTCACCAGATATCACTTCGCGTGTTATTTAATTCTGCGTCCTTGTTTTCTTGGATGAGTTGCGCGTTCGAGTACTTGCTCACATCTACTACAATGATAATGTTTAAATTTTCTTATCTCTATATGTTTAATTTAAGGCTAATGGAGTTACGAGGAGAGTACCTGTAAAGAATAACCACAATCCTATATCCCTGAGGTACTTTTATTATTATTATTATTATTATTTTTTTTTTTTTGCTCTATCACAGTCCTCCAATTCGACAGGGTGGTATTTATAGTGTGGGGTTCCGGGTTGAATCCTGCCTCCTTAGGAGTCCATCACCTTTCTTACTATGTGCGCCGTTTCTTCCTAGGATCACACTCGTCTGCGTGAGGTACCTGGAGCTACTTCAGCGTCTAGTTTTTCTAGATTCCTTTTCAGGGATCTTGGGATCGTGCCTAGTGCTCCTATGATTATGGGTACGATTTCCACTGGCATATCCCATATCCTTCTTATTTCTATTTTCAGATCTTGATACTTATCCATTTTTTCCCTCTCTTTCTCTTCAACTCTGGTGTCCCATGGTATTGCGACATCAATGA